>NW_011494640.1:10941455-10985958 GCF_000754665.1 Bison bison bison | reverse complement strand
ACTCTCCTCTTTCACTTTCATCAAGAGGCTTTTTAGTTCCTCTTCACTTTCTGCCATAAGGGTGGTGTCATCTGAGGTTATTGATATTTCTCCCAGCAATCTTGATTCCAGCTTGTGCTTCTTCAGCCCAGTGTTTCTCAAGATGTACTCTGCATATCAGTTAAATAAGCAGGGTAACAATATACAGCCTTGAGGTACTCCTTTTCCTATTTGGAAGCAGTCTGTTGTTCCATGTCCAGTTCTAACTGCTGCTTCCTGACCTGCATATAGGTTTCTCAAGAGGCAGGTCAGGTGGTCTGGTGAGCAAAACGTGAACCGTGAACCTCCAGATGTTCAAGCTGGTTTTAGAAAAGGCAGAGGAACCAGAGATCAAATTGCCAATATCTGCTGGATCATCAAAAAAGCAAGAGAGTCCAAGAAAAACATTTATTTCTGCTTTATTGACTATGCCAAAGCCTTTAACTGTGTGGATCCCAATAAACTGTGGAAAATTCTGAAAGAGATGGGAATACCAGACCACCTGACCTGCCTCTTGAGAAACCTATATGCAGGTCAGGAAGCAACAGTTAGAACTGGACATGGAACAACAGGAAAATAGGCATTGATATTTAAATTTTCCTTTTTTATTGCTGATATTATGTAGTTTTTCTCACGTTTATTGGAAAATTGTCTTTCGTGAATTTGGAATACACCTCTTTATTGTCTTCTGACTTCCAGTGTTGCCTTCAAGAAATAAAATTCGTTCTGCTATTTGGGCTTTCCTTGTGGCTCAGCTGGTAAAGAATCCACCTGTAATGTGGGAGACCTGGGTTCAATCCCTGGGTTGGGAGAACACCCTTGAGAAGGGAAAGGCTACTCATTCCAGTATTCTGACCTGGAGAGTTCCATGGACTATACAGTCCATGGGTGGCAAAGAGTTAGGGACACGACTGATCGACTTTCACTTTCATTTGGGTAAAAAATGTTTTTCTCTCTGGAAACTTATGGGCTCCTTTCTCTATTTCTAGTATTCTGCCATTTCATGATATACTTGGAATATTTATCAATTGCTTTTTCTGCAGCTATTGAGATAGTTGCTTGGTTTTTGTCATTTCTTTTGTGGATATGAAGCATCAGACTGATGGATTTGCTCTGTTGAACCATCCTGTGACACTGTGATGAATCCCACTCAGTTGCAGTGTATGATGTTTCTCATGTGTTGTTGGATTTGGTTTACTAATATTTTGTTGAGAGCTTTTGCATCTATACTCATCAAAGATATTGGCCTGTAAATTTCTTTTTTGGTGGTGTCTTTATCTGGTTTTGGTATCAGGGTGATGGTGGCTTCACAGACTATCTTTGGGAGTGTTCTCTCCCTTTTCAGTCTTTTGGAAGAGTTTCAGTGGCATTAGTTTAAGTTCTTCCTTGTATGCTTGGTAGAATTCACCTATGAAACCATACGGTCCTGGACTTCTATTTGTAGGGAGATTTTTTGTTTTTGTTTTTTTAATAGATTCTATTTGGCTGTGACGGCGCACAAGCACGGGGCAGTTGCGATGGCGCATGAGCGCAGCAGAGAGGAGCTACCCCACGTCCAAGGTCAGGGGCAGAAGCTGGGAGGACCCCATGCCCGAGGGGTGGCAGCCAAGAGGAGCTACCCCACGTCTGAGGTCAGGGGTAGAAGCCAGGAGGACCCCATGCCCAAGGGATGGTAGCCAAGAGGAGCTACCCCATGTCCGAGGTCAGGGGCGGCGGCCAGGAGGAGCAACCCTATGTCCAAGGAGCGGTGGCTGCCCGGGCGTAGGAGGGCCTAGAGGAGCTACTCCACTTTCAAGGTCAGGAGGGGCAGTGGTTAGGAGATATCCCTTGTCCAAGGTAAGGAGCAGCGACTGCGCTTTGCTGGAGCAGCCGTGAAGAGATACCCCACATCCAAGGTAAGAGAAACCCAAGTAAGACGGTAGGTGTTGCAAGAGGGCGTCAGAGGGCAGACACTCTGAAACCATAACCACAGAAAACTAGTCAATCTAATCACACTAGGACCACAGCCTTGTCTAACTCAATGAAACTAAGCCATGCCATGTTGGGGCACCCAAAACAGGTGGGTCATGGTGGAGAGGTCTGACAGAAAGTGGTCCACTGGAGAAGGGAATGGCAAACCACTTCAGTATTCTTACCTTGAGAACCCCATGAACAGTATGAAAAGGCAAAATGATAGGATACTAAAAGAGGAACTCCCCAGGTCAGTAGGTGCCCAATATGCTACTGGAGATCAGTGAAGGAATAACTCCAGAAAGAATGAAGGGATGGAGCCAAAGCAAAAACAATACCTAGTTGTGGATGTGACTGGTGATAGAAGCAAGGTCTGATGTTATAAAGAGCAATATTGCCTAGGAACCTGGAATGTCAGGTCCATGAATCAAGGCAAATTGGAAATGGTCAAACAGGAGATGGCAAGAGTGAATGTCAACATTCTAGGAATCAGAGAACTAAAATGGACTGGAATGGGTGAATTTAACTCAGATGACCCTTATATCTACTACTGTGGGCAGGAATCCCTCAGAAGAAATGGAGTAGCCATCATGGTCAACAAAAGAGTCTGAAATGCAGTACTTGGATGCGATCTCAAAGACGACAGAATGATCTCTGTTTTTTTCTAAGGCAAACCATTCATTATCACAGTAATCCAAGTCTATGCCCCAATCAGTAATGCTGAAGAAACTGAAGTTGAATGGTTCTATGAAGACCTACAAGACCTTCTAGAACTAACACCCAAAAAAGATGTCCTTTTCATTATAGGGGACTGGAATGCAAAAGTAGGAAGTCAAGAAACGCCTGGAGTTACAGGCAAATTTGGCCTTGGAATATGAAATGAAGCAGGGCAAAAACTAATAGAGTTTTGCCAAGAGAACGCACTGGTCATAGCAAACACCCTCTTCCAACAACACAAGAGAAGACTCTACACATGGACATCACCAGATGGTCAACACTGAAATCAATTGATTATATTCTTTGCATCCAAAGATGGAGAAGCTTTATACAGTCAGCAAAAACAAGACCGGGAGCTGACTGTGGCTCAGATCATGAGCTCCTTATTGCCAAATTCAGAAAAAAATTGAAGAAAGTAGGGAAAACCACTAGACTATTCAGGTATGACCTAAATCAAATCCCTTATGATTACACAGTGGAAGTGAGAAATAGATTTAAGGGACTACATCTGATAGATAGAGTGCCTGATGAACTATGGAATGAGGTCTGTGACACTGTACAGGAGACAGGGATCAAGACCATCCCCATGGAAAAGAAATGCAAAAAAACAAAATGGCTGTCTGAGGAGGCCTTACAAATAGCTGTGAAAAGAAGAGAAGTGAAAAGCAAAGGAGAAAAGGAAAGATATAAGCATCTGAATGCAGAGTTCCAAAGAATAGCAAGAAGAGATAAGAAAGCCTTCCTCAGTGATCAATGCAAATAAATAGAGGAAAACAAAAGAATGGGAAAGACTAGAGATCTCTTCAAGAAAATTAAAGATACCAAGGGAACATTTCTTGCAAAGATGGGCTTGATAAAGGACAGAAATGGTATGGACCTAACAGAAGCAGAAGATATTAAGAAGAGGTGGCAAGAATACACAGAAGAACTGTACAAAAAAGATCTTCATGACCTAGATAACCACTATGGTGTGATCACTCACCTAGAGCCAGACATCCTGGAATGCAAAGTCAAGTGGGCCTTAAGAAGCATCACTATGAACAAAGCTACTGGAGGTGATGGAATTCCAGTTGAGCTATTTCAAATCCTGAGAGATGATGCTGTGAAAGTGCTGCACTCAATGTGCCAGCAAATGTGGAAAACTCAGCAGTGGCCACAGGACTGGAAAAGGTCAGTTTTCATTCCAATCTCAAAGAGAGGCAATGCTAAAGAATGCTCAAACTACCGCACAATTGCACTCATCTCACATGCTAGTAAAGTAATGCTCAGAATTCTCCAAGCCAGGCTTCAGCAATACGTGAACCGTGAACTTCCAGATGTTCAAGCTGGTTTTAGAAAAGGCAGAGGAACCAGAGATCAAATTGCCAACATCCGCTGGATCATCGAAAAAGCAAGAGAGTTCCAGAAAAACATCTATTTCTGCTTTATTGACTATGCCAAAGCCTTTGACTGTGTGGATCACAATCAACTGTGGAAAATTCTGAAAGAGATGGGAATACCAGATTACCTGACCTGCCTCTTGAGAAACCTATTTGCAGGTCAGGAAACAACAGTAAGAACTGTTGTGGAACAACAGACTGTTTCCAAATAGGAAAAGGAGTGTGTCAAGGCTGTATACTGTCACCCTGATTACTTAACTTCTATGAAGAGTACATCATGAGAAACGCTGGGCTGGAAGAAGCACAAGCTGGAATCAAGATTGCCGGGAGAAATATCAATAACCTCAGATATGCGATGACACCACCCTTATGGCAGAAAGTGAAGAGGAACTAAAAAGCTTCTTGATGAAAGTGAAAGAGGAGAGTGAAAAAGTTGGTAAAGCTCAACATTCAGAAAACAAAGATCATGGCATCTGGTCCCATGGGAAATAGATGGGGAAACAGTGTCAGACTTTATTTTGGGGGGCTCCAAAATCACTGCGGATGGTGATTGCAGCCATGAAATTAAAAGACACTTACTCCTTGGAAGGAAAGTTATGACCAACCTAGATAGCATATTCAAAAGCAGAGACATTACTTTGCCAACAAAGGTCCGGTTAGTCAAGGCTATGGTTTTTCCAGTGGTCATGTATGGATGTGAGAGTTGGACTGTGAAGAAAGCTGAGCGCTGACGAATTGATGCTTTTGAACTGTGGTGTTGGAGAAGACTCTTGACAATCCCTTGGACTGCAAGGAGATCCAACCAGTCCATCCTAAAGGAGATCAGCCCTGGGTGTTCTTTGGATGGACCGATGCTAAAGCGGAAATTCCAATACTTTGACCACCTCATGCGAAGAGTTGACTCACTGGAAAAGACTCTGATGCTGGGAGGGATTGGGGCAGGAGGAAAGAGGGACGACAGAGGATGAGATGGCTGGATGGCATCACCGACTGGATGGACGTGAGTCTGAGTGAACTCTGGGAGTTGGTGATGGACAGGGAGGCCTGGCGTGCTGCAGTTCATGGGGTCGCAAAGAGTCAGACACGACTGAGCGACTGAACTGACTGATTTCACTTTTAGTGATCAGTATTCAAATTATATGATGATATACTTTGGGTTGGATCTATTTTGAGCAATTAGCCCATTCTTGAAAAGTTCATCCAATCCCAGGAAGATTTCTTTGACTTTTTCCTCTGATGGTGTTCCCCTCCATTTTTGTTTTTTTTTCGTTTCTGCCCTCTCATTCTGGAGCTTCTCTTATTTTGGATATCCCACCTCCTGGACCAGTCTTCCAATCATCTTTTCTCTCCTATTTCCTCCCTGCTCTCCAGTATATTTCCTCAACTGAATCTTCCAATTTTTCTATCAAGTCTTTCACTTCTGTGATATTTTTAATTTCTAATGGTCTTTCTTTGCTCTCTCCATGCTCTTTCTCTTAGAGCATCCTGTTCTAACAGCGTCTGTTAATACTGTATCGTCGGGCTTTCCAGGTGGCTCAGTGGGTAAATGAGTCTTCAGGAGATGCAGGAGACATCGGTTCGATCCCTGGGTTGGAAAGATCCCCTGGAGGAGAGCATGGCAACCCACTCCGGTATTCTTGCTTGAAGAATTCCATGGAAGAGGAGCCTGGTGGGCTGCAGTCCATAGCATCGCGAAGAGTAGGACGTGACTGAGGGAACCGAGCACCCATGCATGCATGCACTTTATCTTCTCTTAGCCCTCTGATGATCTGACAGTTCTTGTGAAATTTTTTTCTTCCCGGAGAGTCTCTCTGTGACCTTCAAGTAACTCTTCCCTGTTGGTCTTGGTTTCTTGTCTAGCGTGGCTTTCACTTTAAGAAGCTCTGACTGGGCTAGTTCTTCCAGTCACCCCTGACATCTATACCTGTTTGTCTCTTCCTTCACTTTGCATATTTTATTTCTGCCTGGAGGAAGTCAGTCCAACCTGCATGGAGGATGTCTGCCTAGCTGCCAGCATTCCAGGGGGTCTGCCCCGGAGGAAGTTTGCAAGTCTAGTCTTCATTGTCTCAGCTTCTATTTATTTACTCTCCTGTTTTCAAGCACAATATTCCCACCCTCGACTTGTTCTGGTACCTTCTGTTTGCTCTCTCCACGAAAGCAAAAAAATTCCAGTCCAATTTTGGGAGTGGGAGAGAGCTAGTAAAAAGACTTTGGAGATGGCGGAGATCGTATCAAAATTCTAACTTCTTAAAGAGATAAGGAATCCATTCTCTCCAGTTTTTTGCTTCACCTCTCATCCACTTTCATAGGTTCCAAATATATTCAGTTCCCAAGACTGAAAGATCTGTGCTCAGCTGATAAAGAATCTGTCTGCCAGTGCAGGAGACACAAGAGATGCAGGCTTGATCTCTGGGTCGGGAAGATGTCCTGGAGAAGGGAATGACAACCCACTCCATTATTTTTGCCTGGAGAATCTCATGAATAGAGGAGGAGTCTGGCACCCTACAGCCCATGGGGTCGCAAGAGTCGGACATGACTGAGCGCACACGCGCATACACACAATGTAAGTCAGATTGCTTCTTGATTTTTCTCTCCTGCCAGGTTTAGGATTCAGCTTTTAGGAGCTGCTAAGTCTGCTGCCATGATCCATCTGCTTTGCAGATCCTAACACTGGTTATTGCTTTCATCTCCCCTCTCCAGCCTTGAGAATTTACGCAAAAATCAAACAAAGAGAAAAATACCTTTATTCTCATTTTTGTAGGATTTCAGGAGAGAGTGAAGGTTAAATGCATGTTTTCAGTCTTGCATTTTTAACCAATGGTCTTTATTTGTTCTTTCAGGTGAACTTGGTAACCAATTTGTTTTTCTAAAAATGTATCTGTTATTAATCCCTTCACTCCCACCAGAGGTCAGATTCTTAGTTTTATCCATTATTTTTCTACTTTTGCTTGCTTATCAATTGATTTCTAGTTTTATATTTATTATATCCTTTTCCTTTCTTTAGATTTCTTATGGTGTTATTTTTATTATGTGAGTGAGTTGAATGCTTAGTCTCTTGTTTAATAACAAAGGCATTAAATTCTGAATTTTCTCCAGAGTATGACTGTAGCTGAATTTCATAGTTATTTGTATTCAATATTCCCACTGTCATTCAGTCCTAAAGAGCTTATACTTTCAATTTTGATTTCTTGAAAGGAATTACTTAGAAGAGTAATGTAAAGTTTCCAAAAGAGATTAATCTTGTTATCTTTTTATTTATTAATGTTCTATCTTGCTTCACTGGCCATCAGAAAAAGCAGAACTCAAAACATTTTACTAAATTTTTAGCTTATTTTTTATATTATGCCCTTCTATTTTAAAAATTATTTTCATTGTTGTTTAGTCACTAAGTCGTGTCCAACTCTTCTCAAAAAATGTTTTTCCTATGTATATAAAACCAAGGTGTTCATCTGCCAACAAGAGATGTTGGTGAAAATTATTAAGATTCATTTGTAGAGAAGAAATGTAATGATATACAAAGAGTGTTCAGTTTCTGACATTTAAATGGCATTTTGCAGGAAGACAATAGGCAAATATGCTTGAAAGTCAGTTGAAAACAAAGAAATGTCTAAATTCCTTTGCTTCTATTTAATAGATCAAATGCTAGGCTTGAGCCATAAAGCAGTATTTCTCCCAAAGTTCATAGAAAATAATTTGGTCTGCCACTAGAGATTAGCCAAGAATTTGGAATCAGAAGGTTGAGGATATTAAACAGAGGGAGTAAAAGGAATTAGTCCCTGCTGGTGCTGGGGAGGTGGCTGGAAACCAAGACACATAGGTCAGGGGAGGTTGTGCCCTGGGAGGAAGGAGTCACGTGTGTGTCCCCGTCTCTCCTACAGCCTTGGCTTGTTGAGGGAAACTGGTGCTAACAGGATGGCAAGGCTTCTTCTACGTCACCCGGGACTGTGGAAGGAGGCTGAGGGGCAGGGCAGCCCTGGTCTAACAAGGGAGGACAGTGTAGTTATACACCCAAAGATCTAAACCTGTGGCTCCAGTCTGCATTCGCATCCTTTGAGGTAAGGGACGCCGAGCTGATGACCAGCAGATAAAGGCCACGATGGATTGCTTGAGCTGAAACTGGGATAGAGGGTGTGCATGAGGGTCTCAGCTTCAGTGAAAACTGAAGGGAGGCTGATAAGACAAGAGGGAGGGGCAGCTGGACGCTGACAGATCCTACGAACACTGTGAATTCATCACTTCCAGAGGCCGGACACCAGCAGGAAGCCCAGGGTGGGACGGGACCAGGCACCTCTCAGAAAACCCAAGTGCACAACCTAGGACTGATGAGATCAGGGGGGTTCCTTTTACCTTCAAATAACATGAGACCCTGTTGGCCCCACCCCACGTTCCAGATATCATGTTAGAAAAAAACAAGGCGGAGTGGGCGGTAAGAAACAGGACTGCCATTAGCCCCTCCTTCTCCTCAGTAAACTGACTTAAATCTAGAGACTGTATACATTAATGTTTTAAGCAAACTGGGATCAAATTAAATTGAACTAAAATCTAAAACTTTCCCCACTCACTCCTCAGCAGCTGGTGGTTTTAAGGGAGTTCAGAATTATCTTAAGAGCACAGCTTCTTGCCAGACTGAAAATTCTGATTCACTAGGTCTGGTGTGGAGCCTGAGTTTCATTGCTGAACACTAGTTTGTTGGATAACATGTTTTCATTTCCCTGTGTTTTTCAAGGGCTGCCCAGGTGGTGCTAGTGGTAAAAAATCCTCCTGTCGATGCAGCAGACGTGCGAGACAGGAGTTTGATCCCTGGGTCAGGAAGATCCCTTGGAGGAGGAAATGACAAACCACTCCAGTATTCTTGCCTGGAGAATCCCATGGACAGAGGAGCCTGGTGGGCTACAGTTCATGGGGTTACAAAGAGTTGGACACGACTGAGCACTTGTTTTTCTAATTCAGATTCACGTTTACCTTTAGCTGGAGAATCTCAAAATAATTCTTTCCAGAAAGTTACATGTCTGGTCTAAAAAGTGTCTTTCTTTTGCCCTCAGAGATGACTCCTGGTCTGACATGGAACTCTCAGAAAGTGTTTGGTCCTCAGAAATTTGCCCATCACATGGCATGTTGCATTTGGCATTTGGCGTTTGGTATTGCAAATAAGAATTCTGATGTCAGCATGATTCTCTTCTCTTTGTAGTCAAACTATATTTTGTATTTATTTTGGAAAATGCTTATTTTATCCTTGGAAATAAAATGTATTTTTCAATTTTTTCAATAATCCTGCCAAACATTTGTGAGGCGTTTTGAATTGGAATTCATATGACTCTTAGACTTGGGGAAATTTCCTTTGGGTATCTGTTCTGTTTTGCTTTTGTTGTTCTTTTGGGGGCTTATTTTCCATCTGCTTCATTGTTTCCTAGCATTCCTATTTCATGAATATGGGGTCTCTTTGCTCTGTTTTTATGTCTCATCTTTCCTTTTATGCATTCTTTTTCTTGGTCTTTCTGCTCTGCCCTCTGAAACAGAGTTTGTTGTTGTTCAGTCATTATTTATAAGGGTAAATAATTCATTTAGTGAGTTATAAATATAAATCACTATTTTCATTTTGGGGAATGTTCTTTCCATCAGAATTTCTAATAAGTTAAAATTTTTTGACAGTTCCATCTTTTCATTTGAAAGAAGTCTTTCTTATTTTTGTAGTTAGTCCTTCTTATGACAAGATTGATCTATTGTTGCAGTAGCCCTGAAATCAACACAAAAATACACGATGAAATACTGTTAAATTCTCTTCTGCTTTCTGTGTTAATTCTATCTTGCTGTTGTTCAGTTGCTAAGTCATATCTAGCTCTTTGGGACCCCATGAACTGCAGCACACCAGGCTTCCCTGTCCTTCACTATCTCCCAGAGCTTGCTCAGACTCATCACCATTGAGTCGCTGGTGCCATCTAACCATCTACTGGGACCATTTATCAACTCTGTGATTTGGCATCATGTTTTCAAGTGACGGATGCTGCTCAAGTGTCATGTTACTGTCTGTCTCCATGTTCACCTAGGATGGTGGAGCCTGATTGTATGGCTGGAGACCATGGACTCTGTTAGTATCCATGTTGGTCTCACTGCAGGAGGATGTTGGGGTGGTTTTATCTCTTGGAAGCTAAAAAGTGATCCTCCTGAGCTTAGGAAGCCAGTGGGGCTTGTTGTTTTCTCATAATGACTAGAGGGAATTCACTTGGTAGGTGAGTTTCTCACAGCAAGATAACTGATGGCAAATTTGCCAGTCTCATCTGTATTATTTCAGTTAATACCTATGGCACCAGAGTTGCAGATGGGACCCTCCTGTAGCTGTCCGTGGTGAGAAAGTATTTTTTTTCCACATTAGCTGAGGCACTAGAGTGAGAAACTAGGCAAAGGATGAAAATGAAATGTAGCCTAGTATGTTCCTAGGCTACACTTTTGTCCCATGCACCTAATAATTACCAATTGGGGTGGGAGGGATTTGAGCATCTACCTTCAGTATAATAATTCATTTTAAACATTTTTCAAAGATTTATTTTTTATGCCTGTGCTAGGTCTTCATTGCTGCATGCAGGCTTTTCTCTAGTTGAGGCGAGCCAAGGCTACTCATTGTTGCGGCACGCGGGCTTCTCACTGTGGTGGCTTCTCTTGTTGCAGAGCACAGGCTCCAGGGCACGTGGGCTTCAGGAGTTGCAGCACGTGGGCTCAGTAATTGTGCACGGGCACAGCTGCTCCTCGGCATGCGGGATCTTCCCGGCCCAGGGATGAAACCAGTCTCCCCTGCATTGCAAGGTGGATTCTTAATCACTGGACCTCCAGGGAAGCCCAGTTCAATGAGTTTTGACAATGAATTTGACAGAGTTTTGACAAATCATGTAATGACCACTCATGATATAAAACAATACCATCCACCTCCAAAATTTCCTCCAGGTCCTGTAAAGTTAATTTTCGCTCTCAATTTCCTGGCTTTTTTCCTGTAAAGGGCTAGATAGTAAATAAATACTTGAAGCTTTCCACCCCATAATTTCCATCACAACTACTCAAAGACAGCCATAATACATAAACAACACAAAAATGAGCAGAGCTCTGTTCCAGGAAAACTTTATATTCACAAAAATAGGCTCCAGGACTCTGTTTGGAAGCGTCAGAATAATTCAGTTTACGGCTACTACTAAATAGCTACAAATGTAAGGGTCGGTTATATTTCTTAGTAATTTCTTTAGGAATAAAAGGTACTTGGCATTCCTTATTGGGGAAGTAACTACAGCTTAACTTTTTCTGTCTTTTTTAAATAAAATCTACCAGTAGTTTAAATGTAAGCTTTTAATGCCTGTCCCCTTTGCCTTTAAAACGTTCAAAATAAATGTCTATTATTTGAGAAAGCACGTTTAAAAATTGCAGATGATATTTAATGATATTTCATTGATAATTATGAACTGTCTTCATATGGCCATTTTATCCATTAGTATAACACTAGGTTATAGTGGCCTCATTTTTGGGGTTTGATAATCCAGATGTGTGTTTTTTTTTTAAATCATTGTCTTCCTCTTCTAAATTTTTGAAAGTTATTTTGCTCAAGTGCTTAAATAGTTTGACTCAAGTACTTTGTTTACAATAGAAGTGGATATTACAGTATTTAATAGAAGAAATGGCTATGGCTTATCTGAAAAGAATGTCAGCATGAGTTTGGGTAGACTTACAAGACTATGTGTTGTGAATATTTCATTACGTGGAATGATCATTGAAATATCAAGGACTCTAGTAATTGTATTTCCTGAATAAATGTACGTTTATGAATTTTCTAACTTAAGAAAAATAGGCTTCAGGAAATAATTCATCCTCAAGTTATAGTTTTCCAACCACTGATTTCCAACCACTGTAATCTTCCTAAAATTATGAGAATGTTAATTGTTCATTGTTTGTTCAAATATTTTCCCTCTCCTCTTCTTTTCCCACTGGGATTTCAATTACAGATATGTTAGATGACTTAATATTGTCCCACAAGTTGTTGGTGTTTTGTTGTTGGTATTTGCTTTTCATTTTTCTGTTCTTTTTGGATAGTTTCTATTGCTGTGTCAAGTTGCTGTCTAATCTGCTTTAATCGCATCCAGCATATTTTTATTTCAAATGTTGTATTTTGCATCTCTAAAAGTTCCATTGACTTATTTTTTTACATCTTCTAATTCTCTTCTCTTTTACAATCTTGTTTTTCTCTCCTTCTTGAATACATGGGATATATTCACAATGGCTGTTTTAGAGACCTTGTCTGCTGGTTTCACCATCACTGCTTTGTGGGTCTGTTTATTTTTCTACCATTTATAGATCATTTTACACTCCTTGCATGTCTCATAATCTTTTTATTGCATGTCAGATACTGTGAATTCATTGATCAAAGGATTTTGCTGTATTTGTTTAAATATTGTTGAACCAAAGAATTGATGCTTTTGAATTGTCATGCTGGAGAAGACTCTTGAGAGTCCCTTGGATTGCAAGGAGATCAAACCAGTCCATCCTAAAGGAAATCAGTCCTGAATATTCATTGGAAGGACTGACGCTGAAGCCAAAGCTCCAATACTTTGACCAACTGATGCAAAGAGCCAACTCACTGGAAAAGACCCTGATGCTGGGAAAGATGGAAGGCGGGAGGAGGGGACAACAGAGATCGAGATGGTTGGATGGCATCACCGACTCAATGCACATGAGTTTGAGCAAGTTCTGGGAGAAGGACAGGAAAACCTGGCTTGCTATAGTCCATGGGCTCACAAAGAGTTGAACACGACTGAGCGACTGAACAACAGCGAATACTGTTGCGTTCCTTTAAATACTGGTTCACAGTTAAGATACTTGGACTCCGCTGGATTTTTTTGAAGTTTGCTTTTGATCTCTGTTGGTGTAGGTCTTTGTCTACAGCTCACTGTGCTTCACTAGTACATTGGTACACTTCTGAGGACTTGACCCAGTGCCCTGAATTTTGTGAGACTCTTCCCCTTGGCTAATGGGGGCACAAAGCGTTCCCAGTCATGTGTGGGTATCAGAACTGTTCAGCCTTCCCCTTTCCGATGGGCCTTTCCCCAGCCCTGGGTCTTTCCTCTCATGAATGCTCGGCTCAATATTCAACCAAAGACTTGAGAGGACGTGTGCAGGTGCCCAGGGCTCTCTTGGTGAAGTTGTCTCCTCTCCCACCAATTCTAGGTTATCTTTGACCTCCTGAAACTCTGATCTTGGACTCGCTAACTTAGAAAGGTTGCCAGGCTCTGTTTGAGTTGCTCTTTCCTCATAGAAACTATCTCCCCATAAGAACCTACTGCAATTTTAGGGTTCACTTGGGTTTTTTCCCTTTTCTCAGGGATCACAGTTCTGGATTTAGGGTTAGAGTGTAAATCTTATCCCTGTTACTGCATCATGGCTGAACTGGAAGTGCCTTTGCCTGTCTTTCCCCTTGTCTTCCACTTCTCTCTCAAATTTCACTCTGTGCTTCAGTTATTTGCTCCCCTCTTATCTTCTGAATCCATAAAGCTTTCACTCCCTGGTCCTTTTTATTTGCCACGCACTTCACCTAAACTACTTTTTGGCCAGATCATTGTTCATCTCTCTCCATCTTTGGGTCTCATCTCAAATGCTTTTTCTTCGGAGAGAACTTTTCTAACCCACTGGTGTAATTCTAATGCAACTCCCTACTATTCCTGTCACTCTGCTTTTTTGACTGCACATATGGGTCTGAATACACACCAGTTTAAGTGTTTGTTTACTAGTTTATTACCTGTTTCTCCCACCGAAATGTAAGCTTCATGATGTAGTGCAATTTGCTTCCCTATTTCAATGCCATGTCCCAGTTCCTAGACCAATACCTGCCACACAATAGGCGCTCAATAAATATTATGAAATTAATACATAAAGAGAATTATAAAAAGAAATCTCAATATTCTATGCTTACAATAACTGATGCTTCTAATTTTTTAAAAAATACTATGAAGCCCTAAAAGTTCACAAATACAATGGCATAACTAATAAATAATGATATTTGAAGTGAACTTGGGAAGTTATACATGGATAAATGATCTGTCAAGGATGTTTTGGGCAGGAGGTTGGTAGATGAACTGTATGCTCTAAGTTTTCTGCTTCTTGTGAAGTTTACTCATAATCTCCACAATGCTACATCCGGTGTTTTATTCTCCATTCTCTGCACACATGACTAACCAGCTGCTTTTAATATAGTTGATTACTTCCTTCTTTTTAAAATTTTTTTATTCAGAGACCTTTCTGTACAATATCATATATGTTACAGGTGTACAATATAGCAATCCACAATTTTATACATTATACATCATTCATAGTCATTATATTAACTATATTCTCCATGTTGTACGATACATGCTTATGGCTTATTTTATACATAGTAGTTTATACCTCTTAACCCCCTACTGCTCTAAAGCCCTCCCATCTCCCCTCTCTCCATTGGTAACCATTAGTTTGGTTTCTACACCTGTGAGTCTGCTTCCTTTTTGTTACACTAGTTTGTTGTATCTTTTAGATTCCACATGTAAGTGATACAGTGTTTATCTTTCTCTGACTTAGTTCCTTAGCATAATAACCTCCAAGTCCATCCATGTTGCTGGAGACGGCAAAATTCTATTCTTTCTCAAAGGACTGAATATTATTCCTTTGTATATACATGACATGATTACTTCCTTCTTTATAGATATGCTCTTCGCTTCTATGATGTGATGCCACATGCTTCTGCTTTGTCTCCTCTCCTGGCCACTTGCTTACACTATCACTCTTGAGCCTCTCTTCTCAGCCTCTTACTGGTGAGGTGACTCAGAGCTCAAATCCTTAAACTTCTTCTCTCTTTCCTCTCAACTCTGGTATTAATCCAGGTCCAATAAGGTGACAGACACCACACAGTAACTTAAACAGGGCAAGTTTAAAATGAGGAGTTATTAAGCCATTTGGGGAAGGTAACTGTGAAGATTGCTAGAGAACCCTAAAGGGCACCTTGGAGCTAAGGAAGCATGCTCGAAGGACAGTTGTGGAAGGGGGTTCAGACCTAGTGAAGCAGGCATGGCTGCAGCCCACTGCAAGGAGGAGAAATCTCCTGGCCCTTTATCACCTAGCAAAGCAGGAACAACCCTCCAGGGTGCAGGCAAGCCACCACTGACAGGCAGGTGTGCAGAGGGAGTCGTGTCAGTGGAGGCACAGGATTGGAATGTACAGTGTCCATGTCAGGAAGGCCGTGGGAAACAAGCCCACAGGTGTGGCTGAGCAGACGCTTCACTGGGTTAACAGCGGGGGTTGGTGCACAGAGGCGATGGTCTGTGCAGAGGGGCCTGGGGGACCACCGTAGAGACCAGTGGATCCAGGGGCTGAAAGCCCTAGTGACTGTCTGTGCATGGCTGGGCCCAGATGGCTAGAATGCTGCGTGGCAGGAAAGTCAGGGGGCTCATTCACTAAGGAGAGGGTGAGGGGGCAGTGGTCTCAGCTAGACTGCAGGTCCACCCCGTCTCGGGGCCCAGTCAAGCTGCTAAGCCTGAGTCAGGGGCTTAAGAAGGCACTGGGGGAAGTGGCCAGATGCTGCAGAGGGCTACACCTGGGGGCATCTGGCACTGGGAAAACGGTGCAAGCCAAGCGGTAGATGGAGGAAAAGAGAACCAGCAAACCCAGGACAATAAACCTCTCCCCTCTGCAAAGTCCCTTCAGTACCTTCTTCTTGCAGAGCTCAACACCGTGTCAGCAAGCAAAGGAGAAAGGATGCAAGATGCAGGTCTATTGGCACAGATGAAGGGTGTATTTGGAGCTGAGAGGCAACATGTGGAAAACTGACACACATCTTTGGTGCCTCCTTACAGTCTCAAGGCTTTAAATACCATCTACCCACTGACAGTGGCACCCCACTCCAGTACTCTTGCCTGGAAAATCCCATGGACAGAGGAGCCTGATAGGCTGCAGTTCATGGGGACACTAAGAGTCAGACACGACTGAGCGACCTCATTTTCACTTTTCTGCATTGGAGAAGGAAATGGCAACCTACTCCAGTGTTCTTGCCTGGAGAATCCCAGGGACCGGGGACCCTGGTGGGCTGCCGTCTACAGGGTCGCACAGAGTTGGACACGACTGAAGGGACTTAGCAGTAGCAGCACCCACTGACAACTTTGGGCTTCCCAGGTGGCACTACTGGTAAAGAACCTGTCTGCCAATGCAGGAGACACAAGAGACGAGGGTTCGATCCCTGGGTCAGGAAGATCCCCTGGAGAAGGGCATGGCAACCCACTCCAGTATTCTCGACTGGAGAATCCCATGGACAGAGGAGCCTGGCAGGCTACGGTAATAGGGTCTCAGTGAGTCGGGCACAATTGAAGTGACTTAACATGCACTGACAACTTTGAAATTCATTATTGCCACCCAACAGCCTTGCCCTAAACCACAAATGTGCATATCCAACTCACTGCGTACATTTGGTTGTGTGCTAGACACTGAAATTGAACAGGTTCTGAACTGAACTCAACTCACCCCTCCCTGAAAGTAAAATGACCCACTTTGCTGTGAACCTAAAACTGCTCTGAAAAATAAATTAAAAAAAAAAAAAGGTAATGTAAAAAAGTCTAACAAAATGAAAAAAGAAAACTACCCTACTCACCTTCTCCCCCTATTGCCTGCTAACTTGCTTCAGTTGTGTCTGAGTCTTTGCAACCCCATGGACTGTTGCCTGCCAGGCTCCTCCATCCATGAAATTCTCCAGGCAAAAGTAGGTTACCATGCCCTCCTCTGGGAGATCTTCCTGACCCAGGGATCAGATCTCCTGCATTGGCAGGGGGGGTTTTTTTTTTTTTTTTTTTTTTACCACTAGTGCGAATGGCAAGTCTACGTTTTCAGTTCCTCAGACCAAAAGCCTTGGTGTCATCTCTCTCTCTCTGCCCACATCCTATCCATCAGATGCTACTTGTAAATCCATCAGAGTACTGGAGTAGCCAGAGAATATAGCAGCTAGAGTGATCTTTCTAAAGGATGAGTGAGGGTGTCATTCCTCTGCTTAGTCCCCTGCAATGGTTCTCCATGCCACTTGAAGTAAAAGCCAGTGTTTTTGAGGCCTGCAAAGCCCTCCGCCCTCTGGCCCATTCTTGTTTCTCTCTTTCCCTCCCAGAGACTCTGCACAGTGAAGTCAGCCCCATGTCTGTTGCTTTGACCCTTTAATCCAGTCTGTGAACTGTCTTATTTCTCTGCCTGGATCATTCTTTCTTAATAGTGGCATGGTGTGCTTGCTCCTTCACTTCTTCCAAATCATATCTAGCTCAAATGCGAGCTTCTCAGTAAGACAGACAGACCTACACTGATCATTCTGTTCAGAATTAGAACTCTCTTCCATTATGCCCTCTTCATGCCCTCGAGCCGCCTTTATTTTTCCTCACAGTGCTTATCACATTATGCATGTTATATAATTGTATGTGACAATTCTCCTCAGTGTATTCCGTTTTTTTTGGCCATGTCGTGCCGTATGCAGCATCTTAGTTCTCCAATCAGGGACTGAACCCACGCTCCCTGCAGTGGAAGTGTGGAACCCTAACCTCTGGACTGCCGGCAAGTCCCAGGTGCACTTTTCTTGAGGGCAAGGCTTGTCCATTTTGTTCACTTCTGAGTCTCAAGGGGATAAAGAAAACTCTACCTGGCATATAGAAGATATATACCTAAATGTGAATGAAGATACATATTAAATATGGTTAACTAGGTATAGACATATAATATAAAAAAATTAATTCTGTGCAAAATATTATTCAATTAATTTAAATATATTTCATTACATTGAGATTATTAAATTTAGTAAGTTATATGATATACAAACTAGGTAACACATTGGGAATGTTCATAATACCAAATTCCACCTGTGGATGAAGGGGAGTTCTCATTGCCAATATTGGGAACTTCTGAAAATATGCACATCTTATAAATTGCCTGCATATACCGTCTTGAATAAATTCAATAATGAATCTCTTTCTGAGATTTGCTATTGTTACCCTATCTTCCACAGTCCCCTTTTAACTCCTTCACTATTTTTTAAAGGTTTTTGTTTATTTTTAGTAAACCTGGACCGACAAACTTTTAAAGAATTAGAAGTCAATATAGAGGCAATTTCATATTATGCAATTACACACCATTATTATGGCAGAAAACTCTTTACCCCTGCACCATCTGGGATGCCTGCAATGCAGGAGACGGGGATCCCTGGGTCGGGAAGATCCCCTGGAGTAGGAAATGGCAACCCACTCCAGTTTTCTTGCCTGGGGAATTCCATGTACAGAGGAGCCTGGTGGGCCCGCAGAGTCAGACACGACTGAGTGAGCACAGGCACACATATACATCATGGAAGTTAGATTTCCTCACTTTAGAAGTGAAAGTGTTAAGTCACTCAGTTGTGTCCAAGCTCTTTGTGACCCCATGGACTGTACCCCGCCAGGCTCCTCTGTCCATGGGGATTCTCCAGGCAAGAACACTGGAGTGGGTTGCCATTCCCTTCTCCAGGGGATCTTCCCAAGCCAGGGATCGAACTCATGTCTCCTGCATTGCAGGCAGATTCTTTACCGTCTGAACCAACAGGAGTCCAAACCCAAATTGCCTGGCAAACTCTAGCAAAGCCAGGCTCTGGATTCCTTCCCTCCTGGTGTCTCAGCCTCACTTACTTCTGAACAGCAATCGTGCTATGGCAGTTATTTTTTTCCGCATCTCTAGCACAGGAGAAGCAAGGAAGCTGTTAACAGGCAAGCCCACTGAACAAGGAAGCAACTTGCAGGCAGACTCAGCCAGAGTTGGAGGGAGGCCATAAAAAAGCCCCAGACAAAAGGCACAAAACTTTACTACAGCTGTCCATTGACCCAGAATCATCAGAGACAGTCAGATTATGTATACACTCACTTCTCAGAAAGGTATAGACATGAGTGTAACACAGTTACAGAAAACTGACACCAGAAAGTATGAAAATACAAATCTTGTAAATCTTTGGCTGTTCAGGATTGAAGCAGCATTTCTGTATATATGTAGACTATTTTTATGTTTATGCTTTTCTAGTATGTACTTTTTTTTTTTTTTAACCGAAGAAAGAAGTTGTGTGTGTGTTACTCACATAGTCATGTCTGACTCTTTGCGACCCCATGGAGTGTGGCCAGCTAGGCTCCTCTGTCCATGGGATTCTCAGGCAAGAATACTGTAGTGGGTTGCTATACCCTCCTCCAGGGGATTTTCCTGACCCAGGGATTGAACCTGAGTCTCCTGCATCTCCTGAACTGGCAGAAGGATTCTTTACCACGAGCGCCACTTGGGAAGCCCATTGCCTCATAACTGAATGCTGCTCTTAAGGGGTGGAATGAAGTTAGAATTTGAGAACTAAGTGGCAGGTATCATGCTATGAGGTATTACAGTGAGAGCAAGCATGGCTTTGATAAATTCAAGCTCCAAATACTCTAAGTGAAGCTAAAGAGGGGAAAATCTCCCTCAGGAGAAATAACACCATTTGGCACCCTATCCTACCACTGGATTCACGGTTGAGGCCAGTGGAGAAGTAAACATTATAAATATTAATAAACATTAACAGGCTGTGTATCCATGCTGGGGTTGAAGGAGCAATTCCTGCAGCCTTAAGGGAGGCACCTCAATCAGACTAAGTGGATGCTCCTTAAACCAAAGAGTAACTCTCCCTGGAAGTACTTGGCACCACTGGGATTATGCTGACGATGGCCAGACTGTGGTTTAGCCTTGCATGTGATCTTACAAGGCTGACAACAAAAGCATACCAATTCTTTGTCACCCAGATCTCATTAAACTGATTCATAACCAATCAATCTTTATGGGAGAAAAAAACTCAGGTTCAGTGGGCACTGACTTTTTTCTTAGAATCACTCTTTTAAGTTACTATCTAAACTCATACTAAGGGGACAGAGGTCATTGGGCTTTGAACACTTGGTTTCTAAATTTAATTTCTCCCAGTGGAAAGGCCTAACTAAATTTTTTAAAGACCACAGCCTTCCCTTTGACTATGAGGACACTATTAGTGATGCATCCCCATGTCCCACCCCCCTGCAATTATGAGGATTCACTAACAACTGATTGGTTGCAACTAATACTGTGATCTGTGAGCATGCAGAGCTTGAAATGAACTGGTTCACTAATCAAATCTCTTGACTTGACCAACATGTTGCCATAATCAACTGAGGCTCAATAAATTCATGAAAGATGTGTAAGAACATCTCATAACTTGCATATCAAGGGAATGTTTTCTCCAATTAGTAAAACTGGTAGATTATATGCTTTATTGTAACACATGTAATCTAAAGCAATGGTTCCCAAATTTAGCTGCATTGAAGAATCACCTCAGACTTACCAATCATAATCTACAAGAGGCATTATGTTTTTGTTTTGTTTAAAGCTCCCTTAAGAAACTATAGTGTGCAGTCAGGCTTTAAACATTGAAGCAGTTGTCATTCCTCTTCTGGAACCGCTTTTAAAAGCTACTGCAACCTTTCACTCTTCTGAGAATGGATTGAATTATTTTTTAATCAGCTCAAGTCAGTTTGGTGAATTAGATGTCTTATTACAAATTTCAATAATACTAATTTCGGTCAAAGAATAGTAAGAATGCTCTTCTTATGAGTACTGTAAAATGCCTAAGGGCGAATTTTTTTTAAAGTGATACTATAAACATAGTATTTATAGACTTTCTTAAGGGCCTTCTCCTTCCACCTCCCCCCTCACTCAGAAGTTGCAATAAGCTTTTGACAATCTCTAGTGACATACACTGGCTGCTGACTGCTGGAACTACACTGCAGTCCTATTCCTCACTCAATTCCACGCCCTTCAGGTGAGTTTTCTCCCTCCACTTACAATTCTATTCCATTAAATTAAATAAAATCAGTCCAGTGGCTATCTTTTTTTAATACAGAGGATATCACATCAGGCAGGAAATAAAAGATTAATTCTAGAGATATTGATACATCAGTTCTATGAACTTATTATAGACAAAAAGAAGTCACATATACCACATACAGTGATATGCACAGCTGATAATTGCCAATTTTTCTCTTGTGCAGGATCTATAGAAGTTTCACAACATCAGATTCTCCACAGAACACTTTCAGAAGAAGCCAACACAAACTTTCACCAAAATACTCACCAAAACAATCACCTTTCGGATCCAAATCCGTCAAGTTCTGTCCACTGCCTGCCGAAACCACCGAGGACACACCAACACTCACTGGAAGCACGGGGTTTGGACTCAGAAACTCAGGCCTGAACTCCTGCACCTCATTAGCTCTAAGTGGGCTCGTGAGTTTTTAGATCACTAGTTCTGAGTTTTTTCCCATAGGATGTTGAGTCAAGAGGACAAAAATAAGTATTTAATACCGTCTGGAGCAACCCAGCAGTTGATCTGCATTTCCCACTTTTTACCTAGTTAAAAATCAAAGGTCGTGATTTCATTTATAAAAGTATAAAATATACATAACCCTTATACCATATTGTCATCTCTCCCTAGTATGAAGTATGAATTTCATAAAGCTCAATTCTTCTAAGACTTTCTTTCAAATCATTTCGTGATTATTGTGCACATTCATCTGAGATTTACTGAGTGCCTACACCCACCACATGCCAGACATTATGCTGAGGCATTTCCTCGAGAATCACAACTACAGAAAGAATTTTAAGGCTTAAAATTTTAATTTTCCCACACTGTAAAAATTCCTATAGTTTTATGTATTATTTGAACTATACTTTACCTGAATATTGAAATTTGACAATTTCACTGTGACTAAAACGTTAAGATTACTCTGAGCTCTTCACATACAGAGTTATTTTGGTGTGGCTTATTGGAGGTTCAATAACCTCAATACTGAGGATCAAATCACTCAGATGACTCATTCACAAACTGGCTATATCTAAAAATTATTAAATGAATGGGGTTTTAAGTTGTTGTAACTGCTCATGTTTCTCCAAGTTAGCTTCATGACCATTATTACTTGTTAATTTTTAGGTCTCCTTTTACTTCTGGCTAAATGATTTGGTACAGGACAGGCATACAAAAAGTAAAGTGTTTCTTTAAATCCAAGATTTAATTTTAAATAAAGCATCTATCCATGTTGCCCACTATAATATGTAAGAAATTCACTGAGACTCCAGAATAGCAGCCATTACCTTCCCTATCACCCTTCCTACTAAAAACTGTGACCAACAAATAATGTTCAGTCGCTTAGTCTATCTGTGACCCCATGGACTGTAGCCTGCTGGCTCCTCGGCCCATGGGATTTTTTCCAGCCAAGAATACAGAGTGGGTTGCCATTTCCAACTCTATCAACAAATAATATAGACAATAAAAAAGTCTTTTAAGTTCCATGCTCATGGGTAACAGCCTTGTCCTGGTGAAGGGGTTGGTGCAACTCATGAAGCTATGAGCCATGCTGGGCAGGGCCACTCAAGACAGACCAGTCTAGTGAATTCTGACAAATCATGGTCCACTGTAGGAGGAAACGGCAAACCACTCCAGTATTCTTGCCGTGAGAACCCCATGGACAGTATGAAAAGGTAAAAAGATATAACACTGGAAGGTGAGCCCCTCCAGGTCGGAAGGTGTCCAACATGCTATTGGGAAAGGTGGTGGTTTAGTCGCGAAGTCGTGTCCAACTCTTTTGACCCTGTGGACTGTAGCCTGCCAGGCTCCTCTGTCAATGGGGTTCTCCAGGCAAGAATACTGGAGTGGGTTGCCATTTCCTCCTCCAACTGGGGAAGAAGGCAGGGTGATTAATTGTAACTCCAGAAAGAATGAAGTACCTGGGCCAAAGCAGAAATGACTCTCAGTTGTGAATGTGTCTGATGGTGAAAGTAAAGTCCAATGCTGCAAAAAATAATATTGCATAGGAATCTGGAATATTAGGTCCAGGAATCAAGGTAATTTGGACATTGTCAAGCGGGCAATGGTAAGAGTGAACATCGACATCTTAGGAATCAGTGAACTAACATGGACAGGAATGAGCCAATTTAATTTAGATAACCACTGTATCTACTACTGTGGGCGAGAATCCCAAGAAACGGAGTAGCCTTCATAGTCAACAAGAGTCCAAAATGGAGTATGTGGGTGCAACCTCAAAAACAACACAATGACCTTGGTTCATTTCCAAGGCAAACCATTCAACATCACAGTAATCCAAGTCTATGCCCCAATCACTGATGACAAAGCTGCTGAAGTTAAGCAGTTGAAGAACTAGAACACGTGCACACACACAAAATGTCCTTTTCATCATAGGTGATTGGAATGCAAAAGTAAGAAGTCAACGGATACCCAGAACAGCAGCAAGTTTGGCCTTTTGAGTACTAAATGAAGCAGGGCAAAGGCTAACAGAGTTTTGTCAAGAGAACATGCTGAGTGTTCGTTAAGAACACTTTTCCAATAACCAGAGAGATGACTCTATACATGGACATCATCAGATGATCAATACTGAAATCAGGTTATGTTCTTTGCAGCCAAAGATGGAGAAGGTCTATACAGTCAGCAAAAACAAGACATGGAGCCAACTATGGCTCAGATCGTGAGCTCCTTATTGCAAAATTCAGGCTTAAATTGAAGGAAGTAGGGAAAGTCACTAGGCCACTTAAATACGATCTATGTGAAATCCCTTATGACTATACAGTTGAGGTGATGGGTAGATTCAAGGGATTAAATCTAAGAGTGCCTGAACTATGGACAGAGGTTCAAAATACTGTACAGTAGGCAATGACCAAAACCATCCCAAAGAAAAATAAATGCAAGAATGCAAAGTGATTGTCTTAGGAGGCCTTACAAATAGCTGAGAAGTGAAAGGCAAGGGTAAAAGGGAAAGATACACTCAATTCAATGTAGAGTTTCATAGAATAGCCAAGAAGAAGGCCTTAATTGAACATTGCAAAGAAATAAAGAAAAACAATAGAATTGAAAAGACAAGATCTTTTCAAGAAAATTGGAGATATTGAGAGAACATTTCATAAAATGATGGGCACAATAAACGACAGAAAGAGTGAAGACCTAACAGAAGAAGGAAGAACTATACAAGAAAGATCTTTAAGACCCAGATAAACATGATGGTGTGGTCACTCACCTACAGCCAGACATCCTGGAGTGTGAAGTCAAGTGGGCCTTAGGAAGCATTACAATGAACAAAGCTAGTGGAGGTAACAGAATGTCAGCTATTTCAAATGATGCTGTTACATGCTGTATTCAATATGTCAGCAAATTTTGAAAACTCAGCAGTGGCCAGAGGATGGGAAAGGGAGTTTTCATTCCAATGCCAAAGAATGTTCTAATTATTATACAATTGTGCTCATTTCACATGCTACCAAGGTATGCTCAAAATCCCTCAAGCTAGACTTCAGCAGTATATGAATCAGTAACTTCCAGATGTACTAGCTGGGTTGCAAAGAGGCAGAGGAGTAAACGATCAAATTGCCAACATTCACTGGATCACGCAGAAAGCAAAGGAATTCCAGGAAAACATCTACTTCATTGACTATGCTAAAGCCTTTGTGTGGATCACAGCAAACTGGAAAATTCTTAAAAGAGATGGGAATACCAGCTTACCTGTCTCCTGAAAAACCTGTATGCAGGTCAAAATGCAACATTACAATCAAACGTGGAAAAACAGACTGGTTCAAAACTGGGGAAGGAGTACAAGGTGCCTGTATATTGTCACCCTGCTTATTGAACTTATATGCAGAGTACATCATCCAAAATGCCAAGCCAGATGAAGCTAAAGCTGGAATTAAGACTGTCAGGAGAAATACCAATAACCTTAGATATGCAGATGCCACCACCCTAATGACAGAAAGCAAAGCAAAGAGCCTCTTGATCAAAGTAAAAAGTGAAAAAAGCTGGCTTAAAACTCAACATTCAGAAAACTAAAATTATAGCATCTGGTCCCATCGGTTCATGGCAAACAGAAGGGGAAAAAGTACAAGCAGAAAGATTTTCTCTTCTTGGTCTCCATAATCACTGCAGATGGTGACTGCAGCCATGAACTTAAATGATGCTTGCTCCTTGGAAGCAAAGACATGACAAACCTAGACAACGTCTTAACACCACTTTGCCAGCAATGGTCCATATAGTAAAAGCTATGGTTTTCCAGCAGTCATGAATGGGTGAGAGAGCTGGGCCATGAAGAAGGCTGAATGCCCAATAATTGATGCTTTTGAACTGTGGTGCTGGAGCAGACTCTTGAGTTTCTAGGGCTCTAAGATCAAATCAGTCAATCCTAAAGGAAATCAACTCTGAATATTCATTGCAAGGATTGTTGCTGAAATTCCAATACTTTGGCCACCTGATGGAAGAGCCAACTCTTTTGCCCACTGATGCTGGGAGAAAGGATGAAATGGTTAGATCACCACCTCAACGGACATGAATCTGAGCAAACTCCAGAAGACAGGGGAAAACAGAGGAGCATGGTGTGCTGCAGTCCATGGGATTGCAAAGAAACAGACACAAGTGACTGAACACGCAGTATTAAGCTTGGGCAACACTAGTATAATCAACAGTTCTCATCTCATGGAGATCATGTTTCAACTAAGTTAAATAACATACACAAAGCACTCAGAATAGGGTCTGGCACATGGTGATAAGTTATTACATCACTGTTTAACACCTATATATTTGTTTCTGCTTTGGGGAACAGAAATGATTTAAACTATACCTGATCTGCCTCTTGAGAAACCCATATGCAGGTCAGGAAGCAACAGTTAGAACTGGACATGGAACAACAGACTGCTTCCAAATAGGAAAAGGAGTGCGTCAAGGCTGTATATTGACACCCTGCTTATTTAACTTATATACAGAGTACATCATGGGAAACGCTGGGCTGGAAGGACAAGCTGGAATCAAGATTGCCGGGAGAACATAACGTCAGAAATGCAGATGACACCACCCTTACGGCAGAAAGTGAAGAGGAACTAAAAAGCCTCTTGGTGAAAGTGAAAGAGGAGAGTGAAAAAGTTGGCTTAAAGATCAACATTTAGAAAACGAAGATCATGGCATCTGGTCCCATCACTTCATGGCATATAGATGGGGAAACAGTGGAAACACTGTCAGACTTTATTTTTGGGGGCTCCAAAATCACTGCAAATGGTGGTGATTGCAGCCATGAAATTAAAAGATGCTTACTCCTTGGAAGGAAAGTTACAACCAACCTAGACAGCATATTGAAAAGCAGAGACAGTACTTTGCCAACAAAGGTCTGTCTAGTCAAGGCTATGGTTTTTCCGGTGGTCATGTATGGATGTGAGAGTTGGACTGTGAAGAAAGCTGAGTGCTGAAGAATTGATGCTTTTGAATTGTGGTGTTGGAGAAGACTCTGGAGAGTCCCTTGGACTGCAAGGAGATCCAACCAGTCCATTGTAAGCATCACCGACTTGATGGACATGAGTTTGAGTGAACTCCGGGAGTTGGTGATGGACAGGGAGGCCTGGCGTGCTGTGATTCATGGGGTCGCAAGAGTCGGACACAACTGAGCGACTGAACTGAACTGATTTTGCTAACCTGAAATGGTTTAATGTTCTTACTGATAGTGTACAAAATACTTATTGCCTGACTATATGCATCATACTGAATACATGATCTACAACTGTGGTACGTTAACTGCTCTCCTCCCTAGACTTGGACAAAAATAGCATTCATGAGATACCAGGTGATAATCAAGGCTCTAAGGCAGGCAAAGATAAAACCCTGTAATGCTTATTCAAAATATGTACTTAAAACTGCAAACAAAAACAGCATTATTTGGAATGAACATACAATTATTTTCTAGAACTGGGAACTAAATACTTAGAAAGCTGAGATCATGCAAACTAGTCTCCTAGGGATGCAGACGTAATTGCAAGATCACTGCCTGTCACCTAAGCCTTTCCTGCTACCCAATGTACATTCTGGCGGCATCATCAGTGCTTTGCTGACAAGATTTTTGCCAAGAGAATACACCAGCGTCTTTGGGGGTGGTGGTGATACCGGTCTATGTTTACAGTGCTAGATGGGTGATTTTAGTATATTCTTTAGCAAGAAATACATCCCTCTCCCGCCCCCTTTTAAAATTCACTGACATAAGAACCTTACAATCACAACCACAGTTTATTTTGTGAGGCTGTGTGTTCCCTAATTGCAATGAGTTTTCAATCTTTAAATAATATAACTATATAACAATTCAAAATAAACACTGTCCTGGATTCAAAAATGATAGCAGAGAATTACAATTAAACAAGTGAACAAAGAGTACATCATTTTTGCAGTTGAAAAACTATGTATCCATCCTCCTTAAAATTCTTCAAGTCACCAATATCTATTCACATCAACAGGATTAAATGAATGGTTAGGATCATTGTTTGAGATTAAGACATTAAAAAACAAAGAAGAAAAACAGCATGAATGACCTCTCCTGAAAAGAAAGCAACGTCAAAATGTATCACTATGAGCTTTATGAACTAAAATAAAGCTAATGCACTAAAACATTTAAAACATGTTGGGTGATCCAATTGTGTTTTTCAGTACAGCATCATTTTCTGACCATTCAACTCAATTGCAATTGACTGAAATGCAACTGAATGCAAAATGGGTGCATTCGCTGACTGTTCAACTGCAATCGAGAAATGTTTTAATGTATTTATAAGCATTTAGAAGCATAGATATCAAACCTGTTCTCCAAAACTAACAAGTGTGTCTCTGAATTCTACATGTGATTTGTATATCCATACTTGAGACAATGATACAAATTTAACTTGACTGATTTTTAATTCAAACCACAACCTAAATTTTTGTTTTAATGTCTCATTTAGACTTCAAATGGAAGTTTTTACATCTTTCATATTAACTTGACAGTATTCTATTCCCTAAAGTTTTATATATATATATATATCAATCATTTAATTAGAAACTGAGACCAATAAAAAAAAATAATGAAATGTGCAATACCAGTATTTTCTTGTAGATAAACACCCTATCATTATAGAAATTCCAATTGTGTAGTCTGAAAGGGAAACCTTTCATCTTCCCATGTCACACCTGACTGACTACCGCTCAAGTATGGTCAAAGCATCCTGAGAATAATGTTCATGATAGCTTTCACTTGTATTTTAACTCTATCATGCAAAACTGGAAAGCACTGAGAAGAGCAGGCGGCCTGTATTTCTACAACACAAATGGAGACGAAATTAAATGCAATAAGAGCATATTTCCAAGTCTGAAAGGAAAATTATAACCCAAGACGCATGGGGAAAAAATACTGACGTGGAGTTTTTAATCCATATTAGAATTCAGTTTTAACTTGACCATAAATTTAAACAGATATCATCTTCTGAGACATACATTCTAATAAATGTATCAACAGTTTACCATAGTCAACCAAGGGTCAGTTGGTTACTCAAACTTATTAGTAACATTTCATCTTTCTATCAACAGAAATCTATAGTGGTTTGCCCCAATTACATATCTGAAACATTGTCTTATGAAAACAGAATGAAACAAAATTAAATAAAATTGAAGATAAAAATACTCTGAAGTTAAAATAAAGCAAACTATAATCCTTGGCAGATCAGTCAGGTAAAAAATATTGGTGAAAGTTGGAAGCACAGGATAACTGACGTGAATCTTCAGCACAGAGCACATCTTTGAAAACATAAAATGATGACTCTCTGGATTATAAGAGCTAAATATCCAAGAATCATCATGTTTGAAAAATATTGCTTAATCACTTTCCAAATTGCAGCTGTAAGAACTGAAGATCTTATTAAAAAATATTAAGGTAATCATATTTATTGCATCTTTAGAATGCATTCTGAAGCAGAAAATTAACAGTGCATCCCAGCTTCACCAAAATATATATATTTGAGAGGGGGAACCTAAGATATTCAGAAACAAAGTGTAGACCACATGTGCTTTTCAGAAGGGCTGAATTAAATATAACCAGCTGCCAACTTTGTGCTCTGACATACTTGAATTAGTGAGTATATGTATACTAAACTCATTTATGTTTGCCTACAATAAATGAAATAAAACACTGCCCTATACAATCCACTATTAGCAGTGAGTACAACAGCAAAAAATTATTGTACAATTTATACATACTAAAATATTTTCTTTCTCTAGAAATAATGCAGAACAAAACCTAATCATTGTTAAGAATTTGGGACATCTCAAATTACAGTAGGGAAAAATCAAATCAGGGTGTGTACTGAGCCCAAAACAAAGGTTCCTGGTCATAAGGCTATTAGATTAGTAAGTGCAAGTGGTAGAATAAAGCATGCTCAAATTTTATGCTTGGGTCTCTGTATATAATCAAACCTTTAAATTAAACAAGACGAGCTAAAGAAATGCCTTAAGCAGAGCGAGATAACTGGGAATCGTGTCACTGCTTTTACCATTATTGTTACCCAACTTATACAATGTGCAAAGTGCTAAGCAACGCTACAAAAACACAATTATATGAACACTGAAGACCTGGGGAAATGAAATCCAACAATTTTTATTTTAATGAGCTGTATTTTCTAAATTTTGTTTTATTTTTTCCTGTTTTCATACAGTATTGAAAACAAAACTCAGCACATTCACATTTTCCCGAGGAACTGTAAAGATGATCTCTACAGGGATAAACGCTGTAAAGCCTGAAGCTCAATCAACTGATGTTGAAAACTCTCAAAGGGAGTAAAGGCTTGATCTGAATGGTCTAGAACATGTACTGTAATTTAATAGAAGAGATGGTCGTCTTAATATTTAATGATTTAAAAGAACTTCCCAGTCCATGCGAAGAGTACAGTCCAATAATAAATCAAGTTTCTGAACGCATTTTATGCTACATATGTGTATACTTTGCGATCCTCAGGTGTTCGTGCCAAATATTCTCTCTCAATAAGTCCTTCAATACGTTTTTTAATAACAACTGGACTTGGTAAGAATCGAGCCTTCAACTGCTGAGTTACCTAAAAGAGAAGGTTAAAAAATAAACTAATTTCTACCAGAAAATCGGAAACAAAAAATATTTCCATATAAACACACAATTATCTTTGAAAAGAAATTGCACCATTTTAAGACTCAGATCAAACTTCAGTAATTTGATTATGAAAATTAAAAATGATACTATTGAAAACGTCCTGTGTGGCTGGCTAGAACATATCTCCTCATATGAGGATGTGAATGCTCAAATGGATTAGTAGATGAATTGGAATATGTTCATATCAATTTATACAACCTTATAGTTTATCCACTTTGAAGCTATAATTTAATGCCTTCTAAGTTACTATCCTAATTCAGAGATTCAAATTCCAGCTCTCTCACTAGCTCTGGGTCCTTGGGAAATTATTAACCTCATCAAGTTGTGTGTATTAAATGAGTTAATAGATGTGATGCAGAATAATGGGTTGTCCCACAGTTAAGTGCTACTGTTAGTATTCTTTTCTTCAACAGCTGTCAGGATTTCAGGTCTTGTTACATCAGTAATAACCAAACAGTAACTCCAGCACAGTAGCTGCAACCTGAGTATACACTCTATATATATGTCAGTTTTATATATATTTATTTGATACTCTTAACCCTGCAAAGTTGGCTGTCTCAATTTACAAAAGTGGAAAATAAGCCAGAGAAGACAAATGATAAGTTGTAAGTAGCAAAGAGAACCAGAAGAGATGAGAATCTAAATCTTTCTGATCTTGCCTCCTTCTTTCATGTAAGATCACTTTAGCTACACTTGCAACAGTACCTTCAACTCCCTGATTCCTTTGGTTCTATTCCATAAGCACCCATTCCAGAACACTCCAAAAGCCACTATTCAGTCCTTTACTAAGTTGTAGTTTTTATACCTTTTGTGTAGACCTGGAGTCAACAAATTGCACCCTACAGGCAAATACAGCCCACTGCCTGTTGTAAATTTTTCCTGGAACAGCCACCCTCATTTGTTATCTGTGGGTGCTTTCATGCTACAACTGGCCATTTAAAAAAGGCTGCCAATCTCTGCTACAGACTGATAACACAAATTTATAGTATTCAAGTATAGCAAGTTTCCAAGCACCATAAACTCACATCCTGTTTTACGTAAGAAAAGAAGTCATTTTCATTTGAAACTCCTCTAACTCCCACCACATTGCACTTAACCAGTTTATCCAAGCATGTATCCACCTTTCATTAGAACCACCCCTGCCTCCTGCCCTGGGTTTCAGGAAGAGGTATTCAGTAGCATTCATTAACATTGACTGCCTGTGCGTTCTCTACACAATTCTCTTGTCTTTCTTTTTCTAGACTTTAGTACATCAATTATCCCTCATCCCTGTTCTTTCCTTTTGTTTTTAAGCATCCTTTCTTTATCCTTAGACTATAAATGCAACACAAGGTGTTCCGTGTTCCCATTTGAAAAAAAACTGTTCAGATGCCCTCATCTCAACACATAATCCTCTAGATGTTCTTCTTCGTGCCCTTTCCCACAAGACAGCATCCCAAAGGACAAGCCACTCACTTGGTGGTTTCAGCTCCATTTATTCTCAAGGCACTGCCACCAAATGCTCACTCTTACCAGTCCAATGAAAATGGGAAAACTAATCAGTCACCTAATTGCCAACACATATTAAATGTTTACTTGATTTGGTTTTTAAATGATTTTCGAAATTACTAACTGACCACTCACCCATAATTCTCTTCCTTTGTCAACATAATACAAAGTCAACTTATAAAAAAGATTTTAACTGACCTGTGGAACACAGCAGTACATACCCACTCCCTTTTCAGTTAAAGAAACCAACCTCTATCTAGACAATCAAGCTAGGGGCCTAAGAGTCACCTCCACTCCTCTTTTTCATTTCCCATGCTGTCAATTTCTCTTCCCATTTGTCTTCATTCGGTTCTCTATCTTCACCCAATACTTTATTCAACCCTAATCACCTCTTTCCTCACTATTTCAATGGCTTCACATAGATCTTACATCTTTACTACAAGCATGTTTGTTTTTAAGGTGTGCACATAATTTGATGCTCAGCTATGTTTAGCTATCAAGAAAGTGCCAGATGTTTAATACTGTGTGAATTGACTACAGTTTTCAAATTTGAAGATTGTATTTTAAAATACAACAGTACTTTCCTAAATTTAAGCTGTTCAAGTAATTTTGCCTTTTCCACATCAGTGCTGTCTGGAAGAGTCCTCACCTCTGCTACTAACACATTGTGCTGCATCTTCTTCCTAGATTTCATTATCCGCACTATAGCAGCTTCTATCTCATGTTTTCTGTCGTCGTCTACTTTCTGCCTTGTTTCTTTCCTTTCTGGGTCGGATTCACCTTGCTTGGCAGCAACTAAAAGAGAAATAAAGACATTTACCATGTGATTATCATGCAAATTTCACACACAATGAAAAATTATTTATAAACAACCTTAACCTAAAAAAATCAATTTCAACCTCTGAATATACACTACACACATACTTCTATTCAAATAAACATACAAAAAGTACCTAATTCAAAGTTTACTGATTAAATTTAATTCTGGATTTTTCTTTTTAAATATTAGGAGCTTAAATTTATAGAGATAATAAAACAATTTTATTTTTATAGACTAGAATGATTCCTTTCCTAGAAGAAAAATGGAAGCCACATTTAGTTAGCAGTAAAATTATCAGTAAAGAATTTTCACTGCTTGTGACTTCCAGAAGTTAAGTAGTATCTTACCAATATGACTTCAAGTTAAGTCTCACCAAAACCACCTCAAATGGGAGAAACGTGGGGACTTTAAGAGGACAAAAGAGCACGTATTGCCAAGATTTAGCTAGCTAAATTAAAAAATTTTCAAGTATCACCAGAATGTCTCTTAACAAAACTCCATTTGGACACCTCATCAATTATTTAACAATTTCTTGTTATTTATCTTAGTAATTCCTAAATGTCACAATATCACTAATTTGGCTCCAAAATCACTGGGGAGGGTGACCACAGACATGAAATTAAAAGACACTTGCTCCTTGGAATACAAGTAATGACAAACCTAGACAGCACATTAAAAAGCAGAGACATTCTTTGCCTACAAAATCCATATAGTCAAAGCTATGGTTCTTCCAAGTAATCACAGAGATATGAGAGCTGGACAATAAAAAAGGCTGAGTACCGAAGAACTGATGCTTTAACTGTGGTGTTGGAGAAGACTCTTGAGTCCCTTGGAATGCAAGGAGATCAAACCAGTCAATCCTAAAGGAATCAACCCTGAATATTTTTACTGGAAGGACTGATGCTGAACCTGAAGCTCCAATACTCTGGCCGCCTGATGTGATGATCCGACTAACTGGAAAAGACCCTGATGCTAGGAAAGACTGAGGGCAGGAGGAGAAGGGGGCGACAGAGGGTGAAATGGTTGGATGGCATCACTGACTCAATGGACATGAGTTTGAGCAAACTCCGGGAGATAGTGAAAAACAGGGAAGCCTGGCATGCTGCAGTCCGTGGGGTCACAGAGTCGGACCTGACTGAGCAACTGAACAACAATGTAAACTACATTCCACTCTTGCAGAGTAGTCTTGTCTTACTGTGTTATTCCCCAGTCTTCAAGCCAACTTCTCAAGAATTAAGTATACAAGTTCTTTCTCTTATAATTTGCTCTAATTGAAGTAGCAGAGAAACAAAGTGGTAACTGATGCAGTTTATTTGGTTACCAACAGTAGACAGATGTGAAGTTTCTGGAGTAAAAACTGAAATATTACAAAGAACCACATAAAATATTGCTGACTTAGGCCTGGGCACACCCATGAGACAGCAGACTATAATTCAGAAGATCATTCTGGTGTGCCCATTCAGTTATTTCTAATTAGAATTCCTTGGTTAAGAATTCTACTTTCAGGGTCTTCTCCCAAGTTATCCACAAACTAACAAGAAAAAGAATAAAATTAGATTAAAATGCTCAACTAAAGGAGAAAAATGCTTTTCTTCAATAATTCCATACCATAAGGGGAAAAACAAAGATAGAGACACTGGTTTAAATAGAACTAAAGAAACATTAAAATCACTGTAATGTGGAGCTCTTGAGTGAATCCTGGACCCAAAAAATAAGATCATGAAAATTAGACAACCGTGGACATGCAAATATGGGTAATGCATATAGATGTTTGGAATTTCTAATTAATTTCTAGGTCTGATATAGTACAACAATTTTGTGGTAAAATCTTAATTCTGAGATAAGTATATACTCAAGTATTTAAGGGATAAGTGCTATGATGTTTGCAAATTATGTTATGATGTTTGCAAATTAAGTCCAAACGCTGTAGGAACTATAAATATATATGAACGCAGAGGGAGAATGGGAAGGTAGAAATAAAGGTGCTTAAACAAATGTGGCAAAATTTAATTGAGTATCTATTACAGCATTTTTCACTTTTTCTGCTGATGTGAAAATAGATAAAACAGTGGAGGGAAAAAATTTTTTAACAACTCACTTAGTTCATCTAAATTTGGTCACCTAAATAAATATACTCCAAGACTGTGGATTATGTTTTTAAAAACGTGAGGACAGAGCTCACTCCCAGACCCTGGCATAATATTATGTGTTTAAGAGAAGCATAAAAAGGATATTTGCTGCGTAAGTGGGTACGTAAGTATCTAGATGTATCAGGAGAAATATACTTAGCACCAGAGAGAAAATTTGAACTTCCACAAAAATCAGTAAGAGCCAAGATAATCTAAGTACCATTTCAAAAATAAAACATATTTTTCTTTACGGAATTTGATAGCTGAAAAGAATTGTAAAAAGGGTCATCTAGTCAAATTTTTCATCACATTTAACTGTATTTCATACTATATACTTAACACCAAAAATTAAAAATCTATGAAGAAGACTTTTAAAAATAATCATAATACTACCTGACAATATTAGCTGGGCATGATAGAATCTTGAATTACAAAGACATTTATTTAGGATTAAGCAGGCTGAGGCTAGGTAATTCAGATCTGTATCACCACACATCCTTCAAATCTGAGATACAAGTAACTTCTGAAATCCAAAACCTACCTCTGCCCAAAACTGCAGTCTTATGTCTTACACTAGTGAAAAAGATATTTTATTCCACAACCACTCTTTAGCACTGTTCTATTTTTTAACATACATCTGTGTCCCAAACATAGGGATCAATGATATGGTTTCCAATGAATAAACAAAGTAGTCATGGCTGTAAAAAGATACCACTTTGCTGTGAAAAAAATATCCTATTTAGAGTCAAAAAGAAAAACTAAACTGTATACACAAAGTTCTTAAATCAGTGTATTCTGGCAATCAACTGTATACTTAATATTAAAAAAATTTTAACACTATCTTTTATTATTAATATATAAAAATCAGAAAAGTGAAGTCATTTTAAATGCTTAACTTATTTTAAAATATGGTTTTATTACACAGATACATTACATGTATTGGATAAATTATCACTGGGAAGCTCACCTAAAAACCAGGTAGCAAGCAACACTAAGACTTTTAAATATTCAGCAAAGGTGAAGTACCTTTTTGCCTTCTTAAATACATAGAAAATATACACCTTACACTGTTAAATATACAATAGATAGGATGTTTACTGTCATCCTAAAAAAAGCTGAAGCAAAAACTGTTCACAACAGAGTTATCTCTGTTTTTAAATTAGAGAAATCATATGGGTTTTTAAAGTTTTGAAATTTAACAAATATTTATCAGAATATAAACAGCTGCATCTAAAGATTAAATTTTAAATAGATAACTCACAATTTTGAAAAATTTGTACATCAGTTTTAAAAACAGACTTCACTATTTGTTAACCAGTTAAAAACAATTTTTTTATAAGAAAACATTCATAAAATTGTATTTCACTTGCTGAAAACCATATGAAAACAATACTTGTTCACACTATGAATTACTTTTTCAAATGCTTACTGAACTTGGATTCAACTGCATTTTGACAGGAACATACAATGATAAAAGTCACTTTATCTTGTAAGTCTATGTATCATGCAGCACACAGAAAAACATTACTTTTTAAAAAATAGAAATCCAACATTAAGAACTTCTAAGAAAAAATATGTATGTAATTTTTAAGAGAAAAAGATAATTTCAGATACCTGTTTGAATCTTGACTCTGTGTAGTTTGGATGTGAACTGATCATTAACTGTAAATATGTGACCATTTTCTATCTCCTTTGACTTGGGCTCCTTGGTGAGGACCCGCTGTGTTGGTTTACCACAGGCGAGGGATTGCAGGGCTCTAACAAGTTCTCGTTCAGGGATATCTGTCTCCTGTTGAATTTCCTGAAATTTCACCAGATTAACAGAGTTTAACAGGCCAGATTAACAGTGCGAAAGATTAAAATAGTTAATTAGTAAGTAAAATTGACCAGGCAATAGTTAAGAGAGTTAATTCCATTTAAGAAATAATTCACAACAAAAATCTTTCTATTATGACACTTCACTAAAATCTCACTTATTTGAACACACTAGAGAAAAAGGTGGTTCAAGTCACTGAACATGGAAAAGCTATGTTTTTTCCTGCAGGGATATAAAGCCCAGTCTAAGAATGTCATCCAACAGAGATTAGTAGGGGCCTACTTTAAAATTTAGGTAAAAATAAAGTGTTAACCAACATACTAATGCTAACTTTAGAAACAGTCTACAATCTTCCTCCCAAGTTTATCCATACTACTCTTTGCTTAGCAACTTTTTCCTAGAAATAACCAAAGTATACCATCAAAAATTTACAATCCAAGTTGACCATATTTACTGCCTGTATAACCAAATGAAAAAAAATTTAAATACTTGGTAATTTATATTAAACATGAAAAGCAGTAAATTCGTTGTATACTTTTTTATGTCAGTGGGACAGGAAGAGAATTGTACATGTATATGATATACATCGACAGGTACTGCATGGCTCAAGTCTTCACATTGGGATGTATCATTTTGATTCACTGTATAAGGCTGTTTTTTCCCCTCAAATGGAGCACAGGAAGAATGGGCATAAAGACGGTGTTATTTAGACTGTGTAACCGATCTGGAGCAAGTCGTCGTCCTTTCACAAGATCCTGAGGAAGAGTTTTAGGCTTTTTCAGAGGACTACAGGTAGGTGAGGACTGAGAGACATGTCAGTTTTAGTGGTGATGATGCACATCCCTTAGCTTCCAATGATCTCAGTATGTCTACAAACTTTAGACACATCAATGTCAATCCTAGCAAATTAAATACGTGCTCTTAATAAACAATGTTAATTTTAATTATTATGTACATGCTAAAAGTGGCTTATTTATATTATTGTTTAACCAGAGTCAAAGAACCAGAAATGCCTTTTTAGGTAGAAATTCATGTTCCATCAATAAATTGGACAGTGTCAAATCTCTATTATCTCAATAGATCAGTGGAATTTGATTATGATTTTGCATTTGATATGACATATGGAACTACTCTCTTTCCATTCTCACAAATGAATTAGCAGTTATTTCAATTCCATTTATTAGAAATGGCAAATTTATCACATCCCAAACACTTCTGTATGTAACACTCTGTTTCTGGACTCTGTTTTGTTCAAATTGAGTTATTTGTTCACACATGTTAAAAACAATTTTAACTTCGAGTTATGTTTGGGTATTAAGACATATTCCTTTTCCTCTCACTGGGCTTTCCCATCTCCAAACCCCTGCCCCTCCTTGCCTATTCTTGTGCATTCTCTTGACCAGACGAATTTTGGGATCAGTTGTCAAATTTCATAGAAAATAAATCTACAGGTTTGGATTGAGACACTGAATTTATAGGTGACTTAAAAAAAAACCAAACAAATTCCTTTATAACACATAGCTTTCTCATTCAGATACATTTACCCTTCCGTATTCTTTTCTCTTATTGCCTTTTTGGTTTAAGTCTTGTACTTTCTGTGTTTAGAATGATTCCCAGAAAGATTATAATTATTAAAATATCTCTTTCCTCATGTTATTTTCCAATTAATTCTGATGCAGAGAGAAGGGACTTACTAACAGTAAGTCTGATTTATAGAAAGATTTTTCAACCCCAAATTCTCCTCAAAAAATAATTTCTTAGTTATTATACTTGACAGTCATACTGTCTATAAACTTTGTCAACTCTTGATATTTGTAAATTTCATTCCCTTTTCTTTTTTAGTGTGTTCATTAGGACCTGCAGAACAAGGCTGGACAGTAGGAGTAAAGGCAGGTATAAATTGTTCCTAACCTTAAGGGGAAGGTGTCTAATATTTTAATACTAATTACTGCTTCCTTATTAGATCTCTCATTAGGTACACCTTTATGCCATTAAGGTACCTTTTCTATTCTTAGGTGGCTAAGAGTGCCCCATCTGGAATTAAGAAATCAGGACTGACCTTTCTCATATGCTTTGCGTACATCCATAGACATCATTGATTTTTCTCCTTGAACTGATGTCTGCTCAGTTAATTGTATTATTATTATAAAATCTCAATAGCTCTCTGTTGACAAACTCCTTCTCTGTATTCCAGGAAGAAACCCCACTTGGACAGGGTAGATTATTATTTCAATACACTGCTGAATATAACCTGCTAATAATATTTTATTTAAGATTTGTATATTTATTTTGAATAACCTATAGCTTCCTTATCTTTTTTGTATTTTCCTAGTTCAGTTTTAGTAATAAGGTTATGTAGCCTAAGGTATTTCTCAAGAACAATTTGTGTATTTTGTTTTCTGGTTCAAAGTTCCCAGTATAACTTTCAATTTTAATTTGCTGTGTTAATTCAGATCTTTGATATCCTTTTTTATTGTATAGTCAGTACATATGTGAGGGCTTTCTGTAACAATGGAGTTAACCTATTTCTCCTTGTACTTCCAATCATTTTCCTTTATGCATTGTTATGTCACAATAATGATATAATTTCTCGGTGAAATACCACTGGCGTTTAATGATTGTCTATGCAAATTCTGTCTGACATTAATTCTGCTACTGTCAATAATTAGCTTTTAGTCTCATACTCAGAAATTTTTCAAAAGTATTAATAAAGAACATTCAGAAAAACATGTATTAATATCCATACGTCTTTCAAAAATTAAATGCTAGTTACTAAAATCTAAGGTACAGACTACCATTAAACATATATTTTGGTATTTTAGCTGTTCTACATCACAATATGGACTACATTCCAAAAAATACATAAAAAGAGGAAAAAGTCTCTGCAGCCTGACTACTATGGATTAAATGTGACACTATAATAAATGCTACCTTTTGAAGGCAGTTCTCAAGATGGCCCACAGTGACCTTGGTACGTTTTAATCTTGTGTGGTCCCCTCACTTTACTGGGGTGATGTTAGTGACCAACAAAATAAGGAAGTGATAATATGTGATTTTCAAGGCTGGATCATAAAGGCACTGCAGGTTCTGCCTGGGTCTCTTGGATCACTCACTCTAGGGAAAGTTAGCCACCAAGATACAAGGACAATCGAACAGCCATGTCTGGTAAAGACCACATGGAGAGAATCTAATACCCCCTAAGTTTGGTTAACAGCCAAAACAAACTTTCCAGTCATGTGGAAAAAGGTGCATACCAACAGTATTTTCCAATCCTGACAACATTAGATGACTGAAGCCCCAGCTGACATATTAACATAACCTCATTAAAGATTCCAAGCCACAAGTCAATCAAGCCGCTCCTGAATCCCCAACCCAAAGAAACCACAAAAGATAATAAATTGTTAGTAGCTGTTTTACAACATGAAGCTGAGATTTGTTATGTTGCATTAAATAAAAAATACTCTATTTTATGGAACTCATAAAGAATATTTGAAGAGATCAGCTTCCTTTAATAATTATTAAATACTTTTAACTATCTTTTCTAATATGTGAAGATTTTTGCAAAATAGCTGTCTAATAAAACTTATGCAGCAGACTCTAAGCACACAGTGTGAATGTGTGTCATGAGCCTTTTCACCATTGCCTGGTTCGAGATGCAAGCAGAGGTTTTGGAGCCACAGGAATGGCATTTTACATATGCCACTTATGCTCAGGATTCTGGTTTGACACAGCTAAAATTTAAAATATTAGAGCAATTTTCTACTTAATTTTTCCTTCTACCTAAGTCACTTCTTGTTAAGCCTCAACAATCCCAACCAGACAGGGAAGGAGAAAAGCCTGAACCACTAAAATTACTAGCAATTCCAATAATGGTTTAAGAAAATGCATTCATGATTTTGTTTATCCTATTATTTTTACCAGCTCTTTATAAAGTAGGACTCTGAAAACCAAATCTAGTATTTATTAAGCAGCTTATTTGTTTAAAATATATTATCCATGATAGCTCCAGACTAAAACATCCAAGCTGTTATAGATAATTCAGTTCTACCTGCCTGAAAAGCTTTACAATGTTTGGGTAAGGTACTCAATACTTACTTGAAATCAATATTCTTAGGATTCAATCACATATAATTTTGTGTTTGGAAATTAAAGTTATTCCCGAAGTTAATACACACCTGGAAATTTACAAGAGCAAAATCTCTTGGCTTAGCCACTGACTTAAAACACTAAGGTTTCAAAATATTTCTCTGAAGCATTATCATGTAAAAATAGTCATCTCTGAACTATATTATCATCACATAAAGAGAATATGAGTATTAAAATAGGCCTAGAATTTAATTGTTCATTTCAAATTTAAAACTTCCAATGTTCACCTGTATCTGAAAAGTCTTTTTCAATTAAGTGTAAAAATGGCAGTAACTCTACAGCTTTTAAAATATTCATTATCTTTCATTTAAACTTAATTTAAAAATATCACATGATCCTCATTTCAACTCCAACCTACTCATTAAACATATGGGAAAAGACTAACTGAATATAATTCAATCAAATCATGACTTAATGGGAGAAAAAAGTAATAAGAAGTATATTTTTATAGTTACTCTACAAGAAGAAAGTTGACACTATCAAGATAGTGTAAAATTACCAAAAGGACAGACAGAAACTAATGAAACAGAGATCAGAGTGTGTAAAAATACATACATATGGTCAACTGATTTTATTTTTTCTAAATAAAGGGGCTAAGGTAATTCAATGAGAAAAGAATAGTTAGTGCTTTTGACAGATGATGTTGAATGAACAAGTGAATATATGTGGGCAGAGGAAATAATTCTTAATCCTTCCTATAACCATACCAAAAAAATTAACTTGAAATTGATCATACATCTAAATGCAAAAAGCTAAAACTATAAATCACTTAGAAGAAAATGTAGAAGAAAATCTTTGAAACCACACAACAGCCAATAATTTCTTAGACTATCAAAAGTACAAACCATAAAACAGCGGCTACTGGACTTTGTCAATATTAAAAAGTTCTGCTCTTAGTAAAATTAAGAAAATAAAAGGGCAAATAACAGACTGTGAGAAAATATTCATAGTACACAGAGGTGACAAAGGATCTGTATCCAAACCTTATAAAGAATTTTTAAACAACCCAATAAAGTTATATGAACAAAGAACTCATCAAACAAGACACATTAAGTGGCACATGAATTAACAAAAAAATGGTCATCACCATTAGCAATCAAAGTAAGAAATTAAATTCACAACGAATAGGTATAATTGCACACTAGCTAAAATGGCTAAAATTTAAAAGACTGAGAATATTAGATTTCGGAGAATATGTGGGGCAAGCAGAACTCTCCTACATTGCTGGTAGAAATGGAAAAAGTAAAATCACTCCAGGATGCAGCCTGGTAGGTCAGTGGTCTGTGATGACCTAGAAGGGTGGGATGGGCGTGGGAGAGAGGCTTAATCAAGGGGTAGAGGATCTATGTATACATACAGCTTGATTCATGCTATGCTGCAGAAACAATACAACACTGTAAAGCAATTATACTCCTCAATTAAAAAAATAATCGTTTTCAAAAATTGGATTTGCAAAGCACAGTAGTGCAAAGTGCAAAAAAAATTTAAACATACAGCTCTATTCACTACGATCTAAATTCAACCCAACAATCGAAATGCCTATCAAGAGGTGAGTGGATAAAGAAACCATAACAGATCCATGTACCAGAGTTATCACTCAGCAATAAAAATAAACTACTGAACTATATACTCAACAACATAGATTAATCTTAAAAATACTAGACTATGTAAAAGAAGCTGGAAAAAAGTGATATGTATCATTTGGTTCCAATTATAAGAAATTCTAGAAACCCAAACCTAATTTACATTGATACAAAGCAGACAACTGGCTGCCTGAGTCTGGAGATACTGTGAGGGAAATGACTGCAACAGAGTATAAAAATTTGGGGAAGATATTCTATGGGGGCTTCCCTGGTGGCTAGGTGGTAAAGAATCCAACCGCCAATGTAGGAAATGTGGGTTCCATCCCTGGGTGGGGAATATGCCCTGGAGAAGCAAAGGGCAAACCATTTCAGTACTCTTGTCTGAAAATTTCCATGGACAGAGGAGCCCGGCAGGCTACAGTACACAGGGTCACAAAAGAGTTAGATACAACTTAGTGACTGAACAACCAAATAATATTCTGTATCTTGAGTTCAGTGTTTGTTACAGAGGTGCATATATCTGTTAAAACTCATCAAACTGTGAACTTAGATGGAGTTATGTTTTACTATATAAAACGTACTATTTCAACAAAGTTGACTTAAAAAACCAAATGAAACATGACCCAAGAAGCATATAACGTTCATAGTTTCATGGTTCCATGGTCCAATTTTACGCTATACATATTTCTCCGATTATATTCTGAAAGGTTATTACTCAGATCCTTTTCAATAATAATTCTGCATTAGGTTATTCAAACAAGAAAAAGACTCAAGTAACAACACAACAAGGTAAAATCCACAAACCAACCCATACCTCAAATGTGTATTTTTCTCTATTATTGAAAAGCATTAATATGGTCATCTGGAAAGTGGAGACTTGCAATATATGCTTCCGTGTATTAGAGCCAGTTACTTGTGCGCCTCCAACGCCAACTTCAGATCCATCTTCCTGTTTAATTTTTAAACATAAAAATAGAACCAAGATATAATTATCTTCTGATAAGTTTACCAGTATGTTTGTGAAATAAGCTCTGCATTGCCCAAACCCGCTTTAACAAAATGACAGGACTCATTCCTACATAAAAAAGAAATGTTATTTTAAAAGTGTATATGTATATATGTGTGTGTAAACACACACACACACACAGTCTTTATTTGGGACTGTCTCATTTTTTCCCATTATGAACACGCTAATGTATCTGAACAAGTAATGAATCAATAATTCTTTTTATTTATAGCTAAAATTTATGGTAATAGGACATACAAGGATAAAACTGGACTTTTAAGATATCACTGCCATTATACTGCCACCCTAAGTAATAGGGCTAGGTTTCTTTTTGCATGATCTGATCATTGTAAGAGATTAAATAATAGCATAGGGTGGAGAGGGGGGAATCTGTCATCCTTAAAGCCTATTGCTGCTCTATGATTTAAAAGTACAAATTTAGTCCTCAATAATTAACATATGAATTATCTTTTCAAAACCTACTTATCTGTTTAATAAAACTGCAGAAGCTAACATGATTATTTAAGAAAAAACCTTTTCCTTAAAAAGAAGCAATCAAGCAAGAAGAATTAAAAGCTGAGTGAGCCTCGGTAAATTCAAAAAAATAGAAATCATTCCAAGCATCTTTTTTGACCACAATGCAGTAAGATTAGATCTTAATTACAGGAGAAAAACTATTAAAAATTCCAACATATGGAGGCTGAACAACACGCTGCTGAACAACCAACAAATCACAGAAGAAATCAAAAAAAGAAATCAAAATTTGCATAGAAACTAATGAAAATGAAAACACAACAACCCAAAACCTATGGGACACTTTAAAAGCAGTCCTAAGGGGAAAGTTCATAGCAATATAGGCATACCTCAAGAAACAAGAAAAAAGTCAAATAAATAACCTAACCCGACACCTAAAGCAACTAGAAAAGGAAGAAATGAAGAACCCCAGGGTTAGTAAAAGGAAAGAAATGTTAAAAATTAGGGCAGAAATAAATGCAAAAGAAACAAAAGAGACCATAGCAAAGATCAACAAAGCCAAAAGCTGGTTCTTTGAAAGGATAAATAAAATTGACAAACCATTAGCCAGACTCATCAAGAAACAAAGGGAGAAAAATCAAATCAATAAAATTAGAAATGAAAATGGAGAGATCACAACAGACAACACAGAAATACAAAGGATCTTAAGAGACTACTATCAACAATTATATGCCAAGAAAATGGACAACGTGGAAGAAATGGACAAATTCTTAGAAAAGTACAACTTTCCAAAACTCGACCAGGAAGAAATAGAAAATCTTAACAGACCCATCACAAGCACGGAAATTGAAACTGTAATCAAAAATCTTCCAGCAAACAAAAGCCCAGGTCCAGACGGCTTCACAGCTGAATTCTACCAAAAATTTAGAGAAGAGCTAACACCTGTC
>NW_011494640.1:10939421-10941355 GCF_000754665.1 Bison bison bison | reverse complement strand
AAACTCATTCTATGAGGCCACCATCACCCTAATATCAAAACCTGACAAAGATCCCACAAAAAAAGAAAAACTACAGGCCAATATCACTGATGAACATAGATGCAAAAATCCTTAACAAAATTCTAGCAATCAGAATCCAACAACACTTTAAAAAGATCATACACCATGACCAAGTGGGCTTTATTCCAGGGATGCAAGGATTCTTCAATATCCGCAAATCAATGTAATACACCACATTAACAAATTGAAAAATAAAAACCATATGATTATCTCAATAGATGCAGAGAAAGCCTTTGACAAAATTCAACATCCATTTATGATAAAAACTCTCCAGAAAGCAGGAATAGAAGGAACATACCTCAACATAATGAAAGCTATACATGACAAACCCACAGCAAACATTATCCTCAATGGTGAAAAATTGAAAGCATTTCCTCTAAAGTCAGGAATAAGACAAGGGTGCCCACTTTCACCATTACTATTCAACATAGTTTTGGAAGGTTTGGCCACAGCAATCAGAGCAGAAAAAGAAATAAAAGGAATCCAAATTGGAAAAGAAGAAGTAAAACTCTCACTATTTGCAGATGACATGATCCTCTACATAGAAAACCCTAAAGACTCCACCAGAAAATTACTAGAACTAATCAATGATTATAGTAAAGTTGCAGGATATAAAATCAACACACAGAAATCCCTTGCATTCCTATACACTAATAATAGAAAACAGAAAGAGAAATTAAGGGAACAATTCCATTCACCATTGCAATGGAAAGAATAAAATACTTATGAATATATCTACCTAAAGAAACTAAAGACCTATATATAGAAAACTATAAAACACTGGTGAAAGAAATCAAAGAGGACACTAATAGATGGAGAAATATACCATGTTCATGGATTGGAGGAATCAATATAGTGAAAATGAGTATACTACCCAAAGCAATTTATAGATTCAATGCAGTCCCTATCAAGCTACCAACAGTATTCTTCACAGAGCTAGAACAAATAATTTCACAATTTGTATGGAAATACAAAAAACCTCGAACAGCCAAAGCTGTCTTGAGAAAGAAGAATGGAACTGGAGGAATCAACCTACCTGACTTCAGGCTCTACTACAAAGCCACAGTTATCAAGACAGTATGGTACTGGCACAAAGACAGAAATATTGATCAATGGAACAAAATAGAAAGCCCAGAGATAAATCCACGCACATATGGACACCTTATCTTTGACTAAGGAGGCAAGAATATACAATGGGTTAAAGACAATCTCTTTAACAAGTGGTGCTGGGAAAACTCGTCAACCACTTGTAAAAGAATGAAACTAGAGCACTTTCTAACACCATACACAAAAATAAACTCAAAATGGATTAAAGATCTCAACTTAAGACCAGAAACTATAAAACTCCTAGAGGAGAACATAGGCAAAACACTCTCCAACATACATCACAGCAGGATCCTCTATGACCCACCCCCCTGAATATTAGAAATAAAAGCAAAAATAAACAAATGGGATCTAATTAAACTTAAAAGCTTCTGCACAACAAAGGAAACTATTAGCAAGGTGAAAAGGCAGCCTTCAGGATGGGAGAAAATAATAGCAAATTAAGCAACTGACAAACAACTAATCTCAAAAATATACAAGCAACTCCTACAGCTCAACTCCAGAAAAATAAATGACCCAATCAAAAAATGGGCCAAAGAACTAAATAGACATTTCTCCAAAGAAGACATACAGATGGCTAACAAGCACATGAAAAGATGCTCAACATCACTCATTATCAGAGAAATGTAAATCAAAACCACTATGAGGTACCATTTCACGCCAGTCAGAATGGCTGCGATCCAAAAGTCTACAAGCAATAAATGCTGGAGAGGGTGTGGAGAAAAGGGAACCCTCTTACACTGTTGGTGGGAATGCAAACTAGTACAGCC
>NW_011494640.1:10896281-10939152 GCF_000754665.1 Bison bison bison | reverse complement strand
TTACTCAGCCATTAAAAAGAATACATATGAATCAGTTCTAATGAGGTGGATGAAACTGGAGCCTATTATACAGAGTGAAGTAAGCCAGAAAGAAAACCACCAATACAGTATACTAATGCATACATATGGAATTTAGAAAGATGGTAACAATAACCCTGTGTACGAGACAGCAAAAGAGACACTGATGTATAGCTCAGTCTTATGGACTCTGTGGGAGAGGGAGAGGGTGGGGAGATTTGGGAGAATAGCATTGAAACATGTATAATATCATGTATGAAACGAGTCTCCAGTCCAGGTTCGATGCACAATATTGGATGCTTGGGACTGGTGCACTGGGACGACCCAGAGGGAGGGTATGGGGAGGGAGGAGGGTTCAGGATGGGGAACACAGGTATACCTGTGGCAGATTCATTTTGATATTTGGCAAAACTAATACAATATTGTAAAGTTTAAAAATAAAATTAAATTAAAAAAAAAAAAAGCTGAGTGAGTTCTTTAATATCCTTGACCTTCCCACTTACAACTAAACATATAACAGTCTTAAACCTAATTCAACTAAATGAATTCTAAGGAATATTTCCCACTTCAATTAAATATAAAAAACTACAATATGTAGTTTTGTAACTATAGGCATTTTCAACAATATTAAAAAAAAAAACCTTTGGTGTTACAGTGACATATAAAAAAAGTTAAGATTTTAATTAAAATGTTTAATGAAACTTACTTGCTGCCTAGATAACAACTTGGGTATTTTTTTCTTCAATAATTTTTTTAAGAGCTTTTTATTATTTTGCCATTTTAAGGCAAATGACTGATTTTATTTATACCGAGCAATGGAAGTAAATTAAAGCTCACAATTTTACATACAAAAAAGAAGTTACTTTTTTAAAAATGAAGGCAATTTACTAGTGTATTGCTAATTTTTAAATAATCACTTTGGTAACATTTTGCACATTTCACAAATCTTGTTAGCTTTCCTGATTTCAATTTATTGGAAATAAGGATTATAGGAGACTGAGAATTCTGAGAAAGGACTGATGGGTTTTGTATGCTCTCAAATCAATTTGCATTTTATTATCTTAAGCAATACTATCTCAAGTCTAATCTCATAAATAATGTAATTATATTACTTATTCCATAAGGAAGGCTACTGGCATAGTCTTCGTAATGTCAAAGGAAGTTAGTAACTGAAGGAATAGAAGTAAAGAATCAAAGCTGATGTTTCCTTCTTCTAAATATTTGAAACAGGCAGGGAAATAAAAGAAATAAATAATTTACCCAAATCAACAAAACTCACTAATCAGTTCTAAGTTATTAAATAAAAATATGCTCAAACTATTAATATTTACCTTTTTAACTGGTCCATAGAAGGTGGCATTGAGATCTGCAGAACCCATGTGATGCTGGAGTGTGAGCTGTCGACCACTGTGTTTGGCTAAGTAAAACCTTCAGCAAATCAAACCAGGTTTTTGAGAATTACACAACTTATTTATTTGAAATTATAAACTTCCAATCTTTAACAAACATTTATGTAAGGGAGACTTCAAAAGCAAAAAAAAAATCTCAGGAATCAAGTTCAGTTCCAATTTTTTATAGAAAAGAAACTATAAATTAAGGGGTGGGGGAAAAGAGACAGAAAAAGACAGACCTAAGAAACTTAGCTAGACAGTAAGTGATAAAAGTAGTACACTAAATACTTTCTACTTGTATATTTATTTGTCCTGGCTGCTGCTCAGCCACCGCAGTTCTTAAAACAACCTTTCTCCATAATTAACCCCAAAACAATTCACCCCCACCTAGTGGAAAACATCAATACAAAATATACTCCTAACTATGCACTAATGCTGAAGAAGGGTATTAGTATTCCTCTGAAAAGAGATTATGCAATTCATCCTTACATACTGAAAGCGCATAAAGGGTAATAAGATTAAAAAATGGAGTATATTCCTCTTCAATCAGGGACACTACTAACTGCTCCGATTCATCTCAATTCTGGACAATTTGTACTTAGAAATACAAAGTTCGATCTACATTTACCTTCTGAATATCTCAAAAGCATGTCTTGGTGCTGGTGGGATGTTGCACTTTGGTGTGGCTGACTGAGTGGGCCAGTATCCTGTTGTGAGCACCCGGACTGTGAGATCAACACCACCTAAAGATACCTGCGGCAAAAGGAAGAAATTGTCCCCCCGCCAAGTTAGCTAGGATGTGCTATCTGTTGCCAAGCCACTGTGAGAGTTATCAGAGTTATCAAAGTAGTTATCTCCAGGTCCAACAGCCAGCAAATAAAACACATCTTCTTAAAAGTTAGACTCATCCAATGTTTTCCTAATTTTAACTATGGTAAATTTTATTGCTTAAGATGTTTGCTTAGTCTTACTGGTGTCACTGAAATGTACAAAGTTTGAGGCCTTTAAGATTTTTTCCAGATAAAATGCCAAGGGGTCATATCAGTATCATTTTAGAGAAAACTCCAGAATAATACCTTTCATCTCAGTTTTTAAGTACTCCTGCCATCTTAACACAGAAACAAAATATTTCTAACATCCCAATCACATTTCAACTAAACTGGCCAAAACTTTCAGGTTTTCACATGTAGCTCACATTCTATCAATCTCTGCACAGGACGCTAGGCCCAGTTCTACACAGTCGGTGCTCTGTAACTATTTGCATGTTTGACTACCTCTATAAAATACATGCTAGCATTACTGTCACAATGAGGTTATTTTTTCCCTTTAAACAGATCTCTTAACAAGATAATTTTTTAAGAAAACAGTAACAAAGCATATCAACAGACATTATTAAGGGGAAAAGCTCCAATACTCTGGGCCACCTGATGTGAACAGCTGACTCATTGGAAAAGATCCTGATGCTGGGAAAGATTAAGGGCAAAAGGAAAAGGGGCAACAGAGGATGAGATGGTGGATAACATCACTAACTCAACGGACATGAGTTTAAGCAAATTCCAGAAGATAGTGGAGGACAGAGGAGCCTGGAATGCTACACTCCATGAGGTCGCAAATAGTCAGCTGAACAACAATCACTGTTCAGCTTTATCATTAAGATTCACAGCTTGTTCCATTTTTATGTATCCTGAATGATTCAGTGAAATTTTAAAAAAAGAAGAACAAGTTTATAAATATCAAGATGTATTCCACATTTAGATTTCTTCATAATTATCTCTTAAATGGGTTACTCCATTTTAAAGAATTGAACCCAGAAACCTTAGATGACACATAGGAAAGATCACAGCAAAGATGCTTAGATGATGAATCGAAGAGGCCTGAGAACTGTTTACACATTTGCAAGCAGGGAAGGGGCACCCAAATAACAATGTCTTTTATCTCTTTTCTCATATCCCCAGATATCTTGCTCCCTAATCTTCCAAGTCTTTCTTCAAAATGTCATTTTTTAAAGGAGGCCTTCTCTGACCACTCTTCCTGGCTACAGTGTTCCTCTACATCTCCTATCACCAGCTGAAGTGTTCTGTAATTAGAAAGAAAGCTCCATCAAGGTAGGGATTCTTGCCTATTCTCTGCTGTATACCCATTGCCTAGAACAATGCCTGGCATAGAAACAGTGAATTATTTGTTAAATTAAAAAGAGAAAGAACCTCAAGAACTATTGCTCTAATGGTTTGGACATTTATTTCTAGCTATTGTAGTAGTATTTTTAAGCCATTCAGCTTATTTTCAAAGACACTACATGACAGAGACAAGTACACAAAGACAAGGTACTAGAAAAGTCTGTCTGGATACAATTTGTTGATATAAATGAACAGAAATATGACAGCAAGGTGGTTTTCCCGTCCTTATCCCCATGAAAAAAGTAAAACACAGGAAATAATGCACAAATACTTAAATTTCCTTCAGCATAATAAATATGACTTGTCTAAATAAAGTATACTACAAGTATTCAGAATTTTAAGAAAGTACTTGTTATATGACTTCTGAAAGTAAACAGAAGAGTCATTCTATTTCAACAAGTCAGGAACCTTTAAGATAGTAACAGAAATATCTGAGGATTGGTGATGTTTTAAAAGGGCTCCAAGATTTCACAAAGTTCAAGATTTGTTTTTCTCTGTCACTTTTCATCAAATCTTTCTAATGAAAATAAAGGTTTAGGAGACTTAAAGGTTAAGATGCTTATTGTATAAACAATTACAAAATAGCCAGGAATTGTACGCAAATAATGGCTCTACAAAGTGGAAGATGCAACAAGATCAGCAGATATATAACTCTGAGCATCTCGACAAGTACTCTACTTAATGGGTTAACAATTATAAAAAAAATATTCCACCATAAAGTGCAGGATGTATCTGAACAGTCAAAATGAAAGAAGAGAAAATGCACAAACTTCACAGAAAGAAAACAGAAAACAGAATCTGATGAAATGATCGTGTTGAACAATCCCGGTGCAAAAGAATCAGTTCAGTTCAGTCGCTCAGTCATGTCAGACTCTTTGTGACCCCATGGACTGCAGCACACGAGGCCTCCCTGTCCATCACCAACTCCTGGAGTCTACCCAAACCCATGTCCACTGAGTCAGTGATGCCACCAACCATCTCATCCTCTGTCATCCCCTTCTCCTCCTGCCCTCAATCTTTCCCAGCATCAGGGTCTTTTCAAATGAGTCAGCTCTTTGCATCAGGTGGCCAAAGTATTAGAGTTTCAGCTTCAACATCAGTCCTTTCAATGAACACCCAGAACTGATCTCCAAAGAATGGTCAACAGTAAATAAAGATGGCAATTTTTCAATCAAAAGACCTTCAACTATCATAGAAAAGGTACTTGGACACTTAAAACAAACAAAACAAAACAAACAAAAAAACAAAACCTTAAGGTGAATGCAGAGTTGAAAAACAGTTTAACAAAAAAGAGAAAATTCTGAACTTCATCATACCCTACTGAAATCTTCTCAAAAACTTCACTGGACTCCAAAGTCTTACTGTAAGTTGCAGCTCACTGAACTTCTGGCAATCACAATACAAAAGCACACTTACAACACACCAGCATCAGCACTGCTATTCTCAGCTCACCCTTTACCAACTCTGAGGATGTCAGGCCCATTTATCCTAATCTTTCACATGAATAAGAATAATGAGGTACAAGAAGCTCAGGTAACAATTATAAGACAGTACCATCCTAGGGTAAAGAAAAAGTATTAAAACTCAATAAGCTTGCCTAGGGAGCTTCCTTGGAGGCTCAGCAGTAAAGAATCCGCCTGCCAATGCAGGAGATGCAGGTTCAATCTCTGGGTCAGGAAGATCCCCGGGAGAAGGAAATAGCAACCCACCCCAGTATTCTTTGGAGAAGGCAATGGCAGCCCCCTCCAGCACTCTTGCCTGGAAAATCCCATGGACGGAGGAGCCTGGTGGGCTGCAGTCCATGGGGTCGCAAAGAGTCGGACACAACTGAGCGACTTCACTTTCACTTTTCACTTTCATGCATTGGAGAAGGAAATGGCAACCCACTCCAGTGTTCTTGCCTGGAGAATCCCAGGGACGGGGGAGCCTGGTGGGCTGCCGTCTATGGGGTCGCACAGAGTCGGACACAACTTAAGTGACTTAGCAGCCAGTATTCTTGCCTGAGAAAATCCCGTGGACAGAGGAGCCTGGCTGGCTAGAATCCACAGGGTCACAAAGAGTCAGACACGACTGAGCGATTAAGCAACAAGAAGTTTGCCTAAGCCTGGTATTGTTTCCATAATCTGTAAATGGTTATAACATAACTCTATTTATTAAATATTCAGTGCATTCCTTCAAGTAGGGAGGATAAACTAAGTTGTTTAAGAATAAGAGAATATATTTTAAGAATAGAAAAGTTAGAAAAACAGGTTGTATGGGTGAAATAATTTTTAAAGCACTCACAAATACATATGTTGTCTCTAATGACATTTAAAGAAATGACACCAGCAATTCAGTTATCTAAATGGATGAAAATGCCTATTACAAAAGACTATATATAAAAAACATTTACATAAGTAGAAATTAATGAAGAGTCTCACCCCAGTAGCCTGTAGATGTTGCCTGAACTCATCCATAGTTGTGTTTGAGATGCTCATATCCCTAAACATTCCTTCCAGTTTTGATGTGAATTGACATCCACATTCAGTCTAGAAGAAAAACACAAACATACACAAACAAATGATGGATTCTGTTATGAGGAAACATACAACCTCTTCCATGTTACTGTCATCCTTTCTAAATCTTTCTAATAATAGTTGTTCTATGCCTGTAGGCACCAACTTTAGTGGGATTAATAACCTAAGAATTTTATTTTAAAACGCAAATTTCCAGACTCTGAGATTTTCATAAAGCCAACTGAAGGTAGGGCCCAGAACTCTGTGTTTTTAACAAGAAACACCCATATTAGGTGATATGTGTACAGGTGGCCTGTGGATCACACTGTGTGAAACAGAAGTGTATGTCATATTCCACTTACTGCTTTCCTTGTACTGATCCTCCCCCAGATCGCCATAAATGTATCTGCCTCACCAAGAGAAATTTCAGTACACTGTGAACGTCCCAGAACTTGAACAAATCGCAATACAACTTTCTCTTTAAAAAACAAAACAAAAAAACCACAGGTCCCTCAATATCTAGCTTTGTTCATTTACAGAAACAAATATTTTAAATCAATTATTTCCCAATTACTTGTTTGTTGGTGCTCAATTATGTGATAAACATTAGTTAAGGGCACTCCATTCCATCCTAAATACACCTTACCTTTAACTTAGAAATCATATTTTTTTCAGAGTCATCAGAAACACTTTTATTTGTAAGAAGTCTCCTTGCCAAGTGTTGCTTATAATAACGTTCAAATACATCTTTTTCTTGCATAAACCTAAAAAGGACCATTGCCTTATCCAATATTGTTTCTACTTCTTGTTCTGTTAGCTGCAAATCAATTAGAAAACAATTAACAATTACATAGCTTTAATTCTACAAAAACAGTATCACAGTTCAGTTTTAAAACAACATTAATAACAAACATAAATATCTGGTTGACCATGTCAGAAAAGAGATCTAACATGAGAAAATATGGCCCACTTCCTACAGCTCGGTTCTTACATTCTGAACCAGTGCAACACGAATCAGAAGTTGGAATGGCACTCCACTCCCCAGTGGGCTAACTCTGAAAGGGAGAGGCTGATACATGGCTGGAGGATGACTGAGAATAGCTGAAATGAAATTTTAATCACATAAGAGAATTTTACAGTGCCCTTGTACTGTAAAACATATTGGCCAAAAGACAGTTATTTTTATATGAGCTCATTCAAAATCTAAATTGTTCAAACAGAAGCATAACAATATGTTATATTTCCCAAAGCAAAAAGGCCTCTTGCCCCTAATCTTTTAAACAAGGGCAAGATGATACTGTGGCAGGTTGTATTCAGTTTATATTAAAAATTACGGAAGACTATTTAGATGTGTCTCTTCTATTCGGTGTCCATGGTAATATTCCTCGTTTCTGTTATTACTACCTACTTGCTGCTTTGCCCTTATGTCTCACAAATCCCAAGATGAAGTCAGCAAGACCAATTTACACATAATCCCAATCTGTTTATTTTGATTTTCTGTGCTATAGTGCACTTCCAAGATCCCAGATACATTATAAACACTTGAAACTGAGCTGCCATATATGCTATCAAAGTATTTTCTGATACTTATTCTAGACTAGGTCTTCAAATTCTTGACACTCAAGTACTACTGGATAGATAACCTCCAGAACCAGATAAGAGTAAGCAATATTCTATGTGCAATGTATACCTGTTTTCTAGTTTCTTATTATCACTTATATATAACCCTCACAATCTAAAAGTTTATGGCTGTGTGGTTGTTTCTGACGCCAATGACACATTAAGTGAAATGTCAAAGCACTTCTGACCACTTCAAGCACTTAAAACAAGCCTTTCAAATATCACAGTGCACATTTAAGCATAGCAAAAGTGAAAAGTCAAAGTGTCAGTCGCTCAGTGCTGTCCAACTCTTTGCAACACCATGGACTGTAGCCTGCCAGGTTCCTCGGTCCATGGAATTCTCCATACAAGAACACTAGAGTAGACTGCCATTCCCTTCTCCAGAGGATCTTCCCAACCCAGGAATCGAGCCCGGGTATTCCACATTGGAGGCAGATTCTTTACTTTCTGAGCCATCAAGGAAGCCCAAGCATAGCAAAAGACTTTATATATACAAAATTGTCTAACCTTAATGTTTCATTTCCTAATGTTACATCTACAAATAAAACAATGTACTTTCAAATGCTTTAACACTTACCCCTTTGACTCCCTTTTTCAGCTTATCATCAATAAATAATGAGAGGTATTCAGGGGACCTGGAGTTGAGGTTGAGAAAATACTCAAAGTCACCCGCAATAGTCTGTTTAAAGAGCCTGTCGTTATTGAACGATTCCTGGAGGAAGCGATCAAACCTACTCTTCAGATCCAACAAGCCCTTCCAAATAAAAAAAGAAGAAAGAAATTTAGGATACATGTTAAAATATGTTCTATAAACACCACATGTGTAACTACACATTTACCTCTGACTTCGCTAGTAATAAATGTGTGCACTCAGTGTTAAATTTACAGATTCTACGTTGTTATTTTCGAGCCTGTATCTAAAAGCCTGTATTAAAAACATCAGTGGTGAGAGAAGTATTCTATCTTCCATTTATGTATTACTCTACTGAAGGTGAAACAAAGATCCGTTTCACCGTTTCTCCCTACCTTCCTCTATCTTGACTGAATGGGTGAGCCTAAGAAAATCAGCTTTAAAAATACACACAGAGAAAGCTGACTGTTGATACTAAAACATGAAAAATTTGAGAGCTTAATATATTCATAATACTGTTTGAAAGCAAAATATCTTGAAACAAAAAGTCACTAAAACAGTTATTTTTTCTAACACATGAGGGTATATAAACACTAAGGCATACAAAGAAGAACAAACTTTCATTCTTGACACTATTTAAATAAGGTCTTCATCAGATAAGCTAATACATAAAAAGAAGTGGCTGAGTTTGGCTCCCTGATATAAACATACGTACTTTCCAAAATTCCTGAAATATTTACGATAATTACACATATTAACCTACCACTGGAACAATTCAGTCAAAATACATACTACATCACTTTGTAAAAGTGATCTTTTTAGCACGACAAAATTACTTTATGATAAAGAGAATCTTCTGTATTTACTTACCTGGATATAGTCTACCGGATTCTTTCCTTCTCCTTCCTCAGAAACAAGGGCTTTACCTTGTTCCCTTAAATAGGAACTCATACACTCACACATCGTTTTCAAACCATTTGGCACACGACTAAATAACTTGTACATGCAAGCAAGGTCTGCAATCAGAATGAACACACAAATTGGCTACATTAAAGATTAAGAAAAAAAAAAACTGAATATCTGTTCATGCTGATTTGTGATATTTAAAGAAGCTCCATTATGATAATTTGATGACCACATAAAAAAACTACTAAAAAACAAAATTGCAGCAAAATGGGGCTGGGATGGGGGAAAACTAGTTAATGATTATTATTGCAACTTACAAAATACATCATACAGATGAGATACTAAGCATCAATAAACGGTTGTGGCAAGTTTTGGTTTGCATGGAAGAGATGTCCAAATAGCATAAGAAACAAAGTCACAAAAAAGGAAAACTGAACTTTGGGGTTCCTATGTAATTTATCCAATATAATTCTAATTTAGAAACTAGTAATACAACAAAACAACTATCAAAAGAATAACTTTAAATTTGGTATGTCCAATTAAATAAATGTGGTTTAACTGACAGTTAATGTAAAAAGAGGAACTTTAAAAACCAAGAAAAGTCTTACAGGTATTTTTGAAGCATGTCTATCTCAAAAGTTCAATGCCAATAGTGGCAAGAAATAAATTTCATTACACATCATGGTAAAATTCATGTGAAACTTACAGTATAAACTCCTATGTTTTAGTATTTTCCTCGGAGCAATCCCTGGTATTTTTTAGGAGGTGATCTAAGCCAATATCTGTATTTGAAAAACTGGCGTATCTCACTACATTGTTTTTATTTAGAATGAAAATTCTAGACTGCCTTTTACAGAAATAAAAGGTGGAGTTGAGATACTGCTTTCCTGTATGTCTAATGTATCTCTGAAATAAGAACTTACTGGAAGAATACAATGTCAAAACTTTACAATGATATAAAAAAAGGTTTTATAACTGAGAACTTTTAAAAATGGAGTTAGAACAGCACCTTCTAGATCAGGGGCTGTTTTCTGTAAAGCATCAGACAGTAAATGTTTTAAACCATGGATCATATGGTTTTTGTTCCAACTACTCAATGTTGCCATTGTAGCCAGAAAGAAGCCATGGCTAATACATAAATGAATGGTCATGACTGTACTTCAATGAAACTTGATTTATAGACACTGAGATCTAAAACTTATATAATTTTCATATGTAATGAAATATTACTCTTTTGACTTTTTTTCCAGCCTAACTGGTAGTGGGCCAGATCTGACAGGCTGTAATTTGCCCACCTTGTCTGTATTTATAAGAGCAATTTAGATCCTAAAAATACATGGATGCAACTTTTATAAAAAGGGCTTCAAAATTTGTTTCAATGACTTTCAAAAGTTTTTGGACAAACTTTTTTTGAAATGACTTTCAAAAGTTTTTGGACAAAGTATTCTCATCAACAATGTATGTCCAAAATAATCCACACAGAGCAAATCTTATAGTATCTCACATTTGGTATAAATTATAACCAAGTTGGCCCATGTTAAAAATAAATATTACAAATGCAACAGAAATTTATGGATATGTACTACAGTAAGCTTTTGTTACCAAATACCTCTAACAAAACAGTTTCCAATTTTGTATTCTTTATTCCTATGCTATTATAGTTCTGTTTATATGTTGTATATTTAACTGTATATAAACTAATAAAATTTCATTATATGTAATCCACTGTAAATAAATGGATGGCATAGTGGAGAAAGTGAAAGAGAAGAAAAATTATTTGGCAAGCAATTAAATATTATTTGTTTACACTGAAACAATGATACTATGTGAACTTAATTTCATAGTGCCATATGCATTTCATGATCAATCCAACTAATCCTCTACTCATGGTGGGAAAACACTTTCACTTTCTGATCTATAAGACATTTGGCTTCATAATGGTGAAGTTGCATCTCTGACATATTCTTGACATATTGTTCAAGAGCAGGTCCTAGCATAATTAAGACATTTTGCAATTAGGTTTCTAGTGGAAAGCCAGGAAAACTGAAGCCATGATTTTTAAATTTAATTTAGCATCACAGAAAGCTGCTTACTTGCTGAGAACATTAAGCACTAAACAGAAACTATGGTAAGTGGCTATTCTGATACTCCACCATTTAGGTGCTTATTAAGCAGTTGCCACGTGTTAGATATACTTAATGCCTTTAACACAAGTCTCCATGCAGGCTACAGATACTATAATTCAGGTGTGCTCAATCATCTCTCCATCAAACATTTCCTAGCCTCTTCAAGCACATTTAATCTCCCAACTCTTAGCCACCCCCACCAAACATGAATAAGAAAGCATTAACTCAGTAACTAAACAATACATTAGAAAATTGATTCTCATTCTGTTTAAGTAAGGAAAATTGCTTTTCATAAAGTCCTAATCTGCCAGAGATCATTAAGATTGGGGTCATCAAACTATAGCCCATGGAACAAGTACAGGCCACTGCTTGTTACTAAACAGTTCACAAAATAAGAATGCTTTTCACATTTTAAATGGTTGAAAAATAAAAATCAAAATTTTATAAGAATACAAGTTTATTCATTTATGTTATTGTCTATACCTACTTTCTATTATAGCAGAGATGGGTAGTTTACTGTATGGTCCACACCCCTAAACTATTTATTCTCTCTCCTTTTAGAAAAAAATTTTGCCAATCCCTGACTTAAGACAATGGGCATCCAGGAGTAGCTTATTTTGGAAAATATCCTTAAAAATGATTTTTGTTTTGCTTTTACAAAAAAGCTTTATCTGAGTGTTTTTAAAAAGTAACTTTCTCTAGCTTAATAAAGACAACAAATTTACATGCAACTTTTCTGGAAGTTAAAACATATATAGAAACATAATCATCTGAAAATACAAGGCAAAGATTCCACTAGAAGAAGAATGGAACAACCCCTCTTCCTACTATCTTTCTTTTCCCTTCTCTTACGTCTTCCTGTCTTTTAAATTATTAACTTAAAAAATTGTTTCACTCCCTACCTAGGGAGTCAAGGTAGGGTCATAGGTCATAGGCAGTATGTATTTCTTTTATAAGTACGTGGCTATAATGTTGCTAAGACTTCACCCAGCACCAGATTTACTTTTTAATACCATGTGCTCTATGTGCTCGTCTGCTCAGTCATGCCTGACTCTTTGCAACCCCACAGACAGTCCACCAGGCTCCTCTGTCCATGGGATCTTCCCTGACGCAGGGACTGAACCCACATCTCTTGTGTCCCCTGCACTGGCAGGCAGATTCTTGATCATTAGCACTACCCTTTTATTACTGTATCAGTGACTTAGCAAGTTACAGTTTTAATGCGAAGCTTCAGAAATTAAGAATGAGGACAACATAACTGTTCTTCGTAATTTGTCCCAGGGTATTCCCTATCACTTCAGGAAAATAAGGTAAATAGTCAAAAAAAGAGTAAATGTTAGTTATCTCCAAAATGTTTACTTGTAAGCAATACTCCTTTCTCCTTGTTCAGTCTATAACTTGAGTTCATCTAAACATGTCAACATGGAAGACACACAAATTTTTGCATTTTTGGTACCCTTATCACAACCAACTCCCCAAAGGAATGCATACAAAAATTTAAGACTGGAACTTCAGACTGTGGAGAGTGTGGATGAAAAAAAGACTCTAAATGCCCTGGCATAAAAAAATAAAGTACAGGAGCAGGTCAGGAGCTCACCAGCCTCATCAACATCATTAGGCTTTATCTTCTGGGTTAAGAAAAACACAAAGTGAGGAGACTGAAGATGAAAGAAAAAATCAGCTATTCAATTCACTAGCAACATCTAGAAACCTTATTAAGTGTAAAGCTTTACTGTAAAATCCTATCAAAGTACCAACAGTGATAAAGTGATCAAACATCATGACTTCTTGAAAACTGATATTCATAATCTTCAATAGAAAAAAAAAACAAAAACGAGAACCTGGCAGACCTACAAGAATTTAATTGTTTTTCAATTGCTAACACTTACCTTCTGTCTTGCCATTTTTCAACATATGTACTAGTCCCGAATTCTCCATTTCTACTATAGTTTTCATGTGCTTGGAAATGAGTTCCCTCTCAACCACCTTTACAATCGGCTCTTCCGTTGATTTGTCAAGGCAGTGCATCACTCGTTCTATTTCTTCATTAATTCTAGCTTCTACTTTCTTTATATATACTGAAGCACTGTTTTCTGCTAGAAATTTCTGGCTTTCCATCTGCAAACAAAAAGCATGATTTTTTTCTTTTTTAAACAAAGCAGCAAAATGTGCTTCTGCTTTCAACTCGGTTTCTACAGTGTTTCTCATAAACCAAACTAAATATCCCAAGCACTATTAACATTTTATATACTGTCTATAAATACTCCTAGCATCAGCATATCCTTTAAAGCATTACATACAACTAAATTAATACATTATCCTTAAGCAGCATTTTTCAAACTTTGCCAGTGTATTCCGAATAGCAGAAAAAGTAAGCATATGCCAGTAAAAGTTGAAACTACACAATGAAGCATCTGACCTCAAGTGAGAGTGAAAAATTATTTTAATGTAAAATTATGCCTAAAAAGATTCATCCTATTTATCACAGTTTTGCTGCCATACTAGTAGTTACTAAAGTCCTCCTGCCACCCTACTCCCACTCTCAAAGGAATATATATAAAGTCTGAGAAAGAGCTTTTCAATAACTATCAATCTTGTCTGCTAACACCAGTCTTACAGAGAAATCTCAGTAAGTTTTAAATGCTGACCCTGACTTTAACCTCATAATAAAATTAACAAATATATCTAAAAATTATATAATGTTAGACATATTAATATAAATGATATACAAATGTAATAGTATTTTCCATTCTCTTAATAAAAAGTAGTTTGAAATAATTAAAGTTTTTAGGTGTGTGTGATAATGGTGTGATACACATTATCACACCAAACAAAAATCATGGTGAGACAACCACTTCACTATTACATTAATATATATATCACTGTAATATATTTTGGAAACCTGACAATTTTCTACTTTATTTCTACACTGTAATGAAAGAAATTAAAACAAATGCAAATGTAAAAACACTGTAAAAAATATCCAGAACTAGTTGTTGCGTTATTAGAAAATAGTTTCCTACATCATAAAATTAGTATTTCATAAAGCATGGTTCAGGCTTACCAGTACAGGCCATAAAAATCTTCCTGATAGGTTACAAACTGATTTTTAAAAACCGTGGCGGGGGTGGTGGTAGGGTGATGTGGGCGGCAGTGTGCAAGTACGTTCGTTTGTTTCTTTATTGGTAAGTGACAGCAAAATTTCAGGAGTCCCACATTTATATACACCCAATGCCTGGAGATGGAGAAGGCAATGGCACCCCACTCCAGTACTCTTGCCTGGAAAATCCCATGGGCGGAGGAGCCTGGTGGGCTGCTGTCTATGGGGTCGCACAGAGTCGGACACGACTGAAGTGACTTAGCAGTAGCAATGCCTGGAGAATCCCAGGGAGGGGGAGCCTGGTGGGCTGCTGTCTCTGGGGTCACACAGAGTCAGACACGACTGAAGTGACTTGGCGGCAGCAGCAGGAGAAGGGGACGACAGAGGATGAGATGGCTGGATGGCATCACCGACTCGATGCACATGAGTTGGGGTAACTCCGGGAGTTGGTGACGGACAGGGAAGCCTGGTGTGCTACGGTTCATGAGGTCGCAGAGTCGGACACGACTGAGCAACTGATCTGAACGGCTCTTAAAAATGACCTACTGTAGAGTAATTGTAACTTTCTGCTTATTTTTAAAAAGTTTATTACTGAAATTGAATAGTAAAGTTTTAACTGAGTCTACTTTAGCAGTACTACAAAGCTCCTACTATAAACTGCTCAGATGGTTGAGGCTTTCAGGAAGAATGCCCAATTACCATGACTCTATAAAGACTGTCTTGTCTGTCACAGTACTCAGTCATTGTTATTTCATTACAAATCAGTACTAGTTTATCCTTACTTTTGGCCATTCAGTTGGTTTGGGGTTGTAGATACAGCTGCAAATTTGTATCTTATAATTTCCTCATCAATAGCTTTTAAGACATATAGATGCACTACGGGATCATACCTATTATCTTATCTATATTTACTAGTAAATTACCAAAAGCCTGAATAATGAGACTTCATTGGTGATGTACTGCCTGTGAATTTATGGCAAATTACAGTAACATATAAATATTATAAAACTTAAGGTTATTCCTTAGTTTCTATGTTTTAGAAACATATAAACATAAAATTTGTTAAAGATTTTTCTTTTTGATGGAGACCATTTTTAAAGATTTAATTAAATTCGTTACAACACTGTTTCTGTTTTACATTTTGTTTTTTGGCAGAGAGGCACGTGGGATATCAGCTGCCTGACCAGTGACTGAACCCACATCCCTGCACTGGAAGGCAAAGTCCCAACCACTGGACCATTAGGAAAATGCATATAATTTCAAAAAATCATAAAACAATGAAATCCTATAAAGCAATTATCCTTCAATTTAAAAATAAATAAATTAAAAAAAAATCATATGTCTAAGTCCAACCTCTTCGATTTATTTCCAATAAGCTCCTTCACTGGAATGTGAGCATGTAGGGTTGGTGTGCTGAAGGGTATAAAATTTGCATTCTTTTCCCCAATGGGCCTCAGGACATAAAGGTCAAAGTGTTTAAATTAGTAACTATATTTGGTAATCTTAAGAACATCTTAAAAGTATGTATTTATATCTTATACAAATAAATACATAAGATATTTGTATCTTATAACTGATTACCTGAAAAAACTCTGCAGACATTTCCAAAAAAGGAGCCTCAAAATCTTCTTCATAGACTGATCGTCCTTCGAGACCTAATATCATTAACATCTGGCAAGCATTTCTTATTGCGCCTCTGTCAAAAGAAGTTAAACCACTTGATAGTAAAAACACATTAAAGATTCACGTGAAACATGCAACAGAAGTAGCGAGAAAGACTTTCAGAACAACTTTAACGAAAGTGCTCAATTTCCCATAAGCAACCGATTTATAACATGAGGATTTAGAACAATTTTAATTGGAAAGCACACTGTACAGTTATTTATCTCGAGTTGTCCTCATGCTGTTGTAACTTAGACTATGACTTAACAAAACGGGTACAAGTTCTCAGTCATTTTAGACTATGTTCGACATTTTTTTCTTCACATACATTAAGAATAAATGCTAACCAAAAGCCCCTTCAAAAAAAGACAAAGAGACAAACATGTTATCAAACAGAAAAAAGAAAAAGAACAAAATGTCAGCATTAAAAAATACACAAAAAATAAAAAAGATTAATGGTTGATTTGCTTCTTAAAGATATATTAAACAAAAGCTTTAGGATGGTTTCTTCTAAAAATAAACATCTGCTTTTCAGTTAAAATCTAGCTAACTTTGCTAACTGTGACATAACGTTTTTGAGTATTTTTATAACATGCTGCTGCTAGACAAACTTAAAATTAAGACAGTGAATCAATTCTCAAGATATAACCACTAAAAACCGAAACCCAAAGAGTTTAGAAAGACTGTCATACCGGTCTACAACCTCTCCTTTCCGCTCCCTGGCAATCATATCCAATAGCGTCTGCCGGAGATGATCCCTAATACACCCATAGCGTACAACTTGATCTCGGAAAATAATTAATCCCAAATTGTAGACATTCTCCACATTATTTTGTTGTACATATACACGGTCCTGCAGTTAAAAGAAAATCATAATATAAACATTAGTGAACTCTTGCGTACAGAAAAATAATCATTTTGTGTTACAAAAGCAAAGGAAATACAATTTCAAAAGTGGTCAATTTTTCAGGTGAGAAACACTTCAGGCAGCATGGAATTTTCTAGTACCTCCCAAGTTATATAAAAGTTATACATAGTTAAGTATTTACTATTTACAATGGCTACTGAAACAATAGTGATAGGTGAAGATCACCCATTTACCATAAGTAAAAGGGAGGAAAAAAAAGCACTCCACCCAGGGAGAGAGACAAGTCAGCAGAAAGGAGACAGGAGAAAGGTAGACAGCAGGCAGGCAGGTCTTCCCTTTTCCCCAAAGCCATACCCTGCATGAACATGGTTCTTATTTTCCTAAATACTGTACCTGAAGGTGATATTCTTTAAATAAAATCAAGAGCTAAATGAAATAGAGATACATGTGACTTAAGCTGGCTGCTTATTGGTAAATGTTGCTGCTAAGTCGTTTCAGTCGTGTCCGACTCTGTGCGACCCATAGACGGCAGCCCACCAGGCTTCCCGTCCCTGGGATTCTCCAGGCAAGAACACTGGAGTGGGTTGCCATTTCCTTCTACAATGCATGAAAAGTGAAAAGTGAAAGGGAAGTCGCTCAGTCGTGTCTGACTCTAGTGACCCCATGGACTGCAGCCTACCAGGCTCCTCCGTCCATGGGATTTTCTAGGCAAAAGTACTGGAGCGGGGTGCCGTTAAATGTTAAAAGTTCCTAAATGCTTATAACAGAGCAGCATTCAGTATTACATAATTAAAACACCCCTGGCTAATGCCATTTCGGATTATTTACTAGTAGTCAGTCATCTAACTTTCAAGTTCTTACCAGCATGTTACCAGTGTTTCACTTAATATAGCACAGATAATCCAAAATTATTGGTCATGGAAGGCTCATTTTGTGAAATACTTAGAAATCTGTATTTACATCAAGATACACTGAAATAAAACTACTCTTTTTCATTCACAAAAGGATTAGTAACAGAATTCCATTCTGTTCTTAACCAGGATGTCTCTGGGCTTTGGTGGGCCTGCAAACTTTGGAAGTTTTAAAAATTATTTTGTGTTTGTTCATATTAATACGTAAGTATTTTGGGAAGAGTCCATAGCTTTCACCAGATTCTTAAAGGAATCTGTAATCCCCAAACAAGATCCACTAAACTGTATCTCTGAACTTTCAAAGGAACACTGTACTAAAAGCAATACCAAATAAAGTACAAGCTAAGTAAACATGAACATCATATCATAATAGGCATTAAATGGCACTCATCTTTTTTTTTCCAATGGCAGGAAATGACATTTCTGTTTTTATGTAAAAATACAAATATACAAAATGCAAACATATAAAATTATAGTTGTACATAAAATATACATGTACTCATGACCTTTCTAACCAATTTTTATCTAATTTTTTGAGAGTAGTATAGCCTCTCTTCACAGACACTATTCCTCCAACTTTCATTCATCTCAAACAATGGTCCATTCCTACGCTACAAGGAAAGCTGCTCTTTTGTTAATCTTTGGTGCTTACTTTCTACATTTTATACCACATTTTTCAAACTGTGGTAGCAACTTCAGTTAAGTTCAAAATTTTCACCAGTGACTTCAATAAATTCCTGAATTTCACACTTCTTTCCTTGAGATCTTAAATTCTAAGTTTCACCCTGTGCACATCCCTCTTTTTTTAACGGACTCACTTTTACTGAAGCTTACTCATGAACTTCAAGGTCCAACTCTCCCCCACCCTCCAGTATCATCCTGATTCTGGCTTACTTTTCAGCATAAAACAAAACGTATTCAATGAAAACTGACAAAAACCCAGTAATTCATAAAGCAATGAGAATTATTTTTATTATAAAAATAGTCAATCCAATTAAAGCATAAATTATTTATAAATTTTTTTCAAATTCTGAACATAAATATCTATGGCACAGAATCTGGACCAAATATAGAATCACTCTTACCCAATGCCACCAAAACCAGTTAACTGATTAATTAAAGTGGTGAAACAGGAAAACCATTACATACATACACACACCACACTTGCACCTTAAACATTTCACTTTAAAACATGTGCGTGTTCACTAAAATACTTTTTATTTGAACATGCGTCCTGTTATTAGAGGTCAATGCTGTCTTTCTCAAATATACTCATTCAATGTAAATTGTCTAGCATTTCCACTTTCAGTTTTATTAAGATGGATCGTGACCAGAGACAATCGTGAGGCAATCTAACTGTAAAAGGCCTTCTAAATTTTTAGTTTCCACCCTAGACTTTTAAATTACCAAATAACCCAATACTTAGCGATTTGCCTTTGTCAAGTCTTTCCAAAACATTCAATCTAGTCTGCCAAATAACAAACTGTATTGTTTTACACACTATTCTACTGATTGACACAATATAAAATTATGTAGAAACAGGAAGTACAATTAGCATAATTTGAAAACAAATACAACTGACTCTCAGTAAGGAAAGCTCAACTGAAAAGAACAAGACAAAGATATACTGAAAAGTAGTGGGATAGCACTGAGAGAATGTCTACCAATCAGGCTTTTCACGGCTAGAGCAGAAAGTACTGTCAATTCCAGCAAGTACTGTCAAGCTTCAATGTATTACATGCCTCTGTAACCGTCAGCACATCTTGTAGGAGATATATAACATACATATACATAATACATATTAGCAAAGTTAACATATGCCTTCTAAAATACCTCTTTCTTAAGAAACCAAATGTTTCTAATTTAGGATAAGAGAAATGTCAAAGAACTAGATCGGATTTTATTGGTTTTGGTGAAAGGCAATTACCTTTAAGAATTACAGAACAAAAGATGCAGCAATGTAACCTTCAGAGTAAATTAAAAGTGTTAAAGTGAAAATTTTTAACGTTCCCCCTTTTGGCTTTATTGTAGTTAATTTATATGCCATAAAAAATTCACTCATTGTTAAGAGTATGGTTCAATAATTCACAGTCCATTTCTATACTGTGTAATCACTGCAATAATCCAGTTATAGAATATAGTTCCGTCACTCAAAAAATCCCTTCAGCCCTTCTGACATTAATTGTCACTATCAGCACCTCTGCTTTTTCTATAATTTCCTTTCCTGGACATTTCATGGAAGTGGAATCATATAATATGTAATCTTTTTGAGTCTCATTTTTTACTAAGCGTTAAGATTGCTAAGGTTCATTAATGTAACACATATTAGTATTTCTTTCCTGTTCAGTGCCGAATAGTATTCCACTGCATGGATATGCCACATTTAGTTTACCCATTTATCAGCTAATGGATATCTAGGGCTGTTTCAGTTTACCAGTTGTTTCCAGTCTCCTACAGGTAATGTTGCTATGCACACTTGGGTACAATCTTCTTGTAGGATGTATGCCTTCTTTTTTTTTTTTTGATAGATTTCTATGAGCAGAAGTATTGGCCACATGGAAATAGCCAAACTGCTTTCTAAAGTGGACATGTCAGTTACAGAATTCTTCTTAAGATGTCTGGCCCTACCATTAACTGCTGGTTTGATTCTGAGTAAATCATTTATCCACTCTGGTCCTGGGTAACACAAAGGGCTGGTAAAAATACTCTCTAAAACTCTGATTTCCTTTGAAGCTTAACTCTCTGATCAAGACTTAGCATATACTAGGGATCAAGACATGTATCACTATTACTTCTTTCCTTCTGTTATCAGTCTCCTCTGGCCTGGGTTTTTCCCCTCTCAATCCTAAACACAGTGATGCTATCATTCTATAACCATATGGCCTATGCTATGCTATGCTATGCTAAGTCACTTCAGTCGTGTCCGACTCTGTGCAACCCCATAGACGGCAGCCCACCAGGCTCCCCCGTCCCTGGGATTCTCCAGGCAAGAACACTGGAATGGGTTGCCATTTCCTTCTCCAAATGCAGGAAAGTGAAAAGTGAAAGTGAAGTCGCTCAGTCGTGTCTGACTCTTAGCGACCCCATGGATTGCAGCCTAACAGGCTCCTCCATCCATGGGATTTTCCAAGCAAGAGTACTGGAGTGGGGTGCCATTGCCCTCTCCGCATATGGCCTATGGAAACTGCTATCTTGAGTCTTCTGGCAAAAAGACAGAAAGGGAGCCTGGTGCAGCTAATAAGCTCTTCAGGTATACTGCATACAGAGACAAACAATGCTTCAGAGTAGGAGAAGCCAGGTATAATGGGACCACATGGCTAGGGTATTCAAGGAAATCACACAAAATTTACATCCATGGAAAATAACTGAGGACATGGGAAATACTGATGCTAAACCCTGTCTTTCAATGTGAGACTGTCAAAGTGTATATAATGATCATAATTAAATGACATAATATTAAGAAAACCTGTTAACCCTGAAATTTGACTATGGATACCAGAGAACTAACAAATAGAGAAGGAAAACCTGCAACCTTGAGTGTGGCTACTTAAAATGAGTAATACCAAATGGTCATTTATATTGTTTGGTACATGTGATTGATGGCCATCAAGCAAAGTAAAAGCTACACATGCACACATTTAGGTGTTTACATGTGTATGAACAATAACGCAGGCACACATTCACAATAAACTTGTGATCTGCACATGATAAATATTAAAATATTTGCTGAATGAACGTGCTAAATCTTTTTACTGTTTATTAAGCACTATCAGAAGGACTTCAGCCTGTGGGTACACAAGAGCATTTCATAACAGATTCTAATAGGAATCTTTGTTAAAAAAATAAATGGCTAACTTTATGTTAATACAGTATCTATTTAGCTGTAATCATTTAAACCACTGCAGGACTTTTTATTTTGTATATGTGTCTATGTGATATCTAATTTGACCAAAATGTAATTTGTATGAGTTCAACTTCAGTCAGTTATCTACTAGAGAGATAAGCACAGGTAGAAAGTTGGTGGTTGCTTCTATTTGACTTTTTAAAGCCAAAATAAATTCCTTTTTAAGGCATTTTGAATTCAAAAATGTTCTGAAAAATCCATGTTTCATCACTACAGAGATAAAACTACATTTAAAATCTCTATGGTTCCCTCTCGGGAACTGCTATTCCTAGGCTAAGCAAACCTTTTCCCCTTAACTGACAGCTTCACCGAGACACCTAATTCACCTCGATACCTAAATACCTAACTAATATATAAGAGGTCAAACTCAGAATGCAAAAGTATTCTCAGATGGTCCAAGACACACTATGCAAAAAGAAAATTTTTTAGGAAAGCTAAATCTATGCAAAGTCAAGAAATGACTGTGTAAGTGGGCTAAACAGTTTCATGGAGTCAGGGATAAATAAAAACAGTAACAAAAATTTGGTAATGAAGTTCAAAAAGTAACTCATACTATTTAATTTACCCACAATAAATGGTTTGGGAAATATTTTCAATCAACAGTCATCATGTCATGAAACAGCCAAGGAAAGAACAAATTATAAGCTCTTTCAGTATCATTCATATCTAGTCTCACCGAACAATGTTTTCTTGTAAGATTAAATGGGTACTCAGGGAGCAAATTCTAACCTTTGGGTAATATTCAAGTCTGAAAACTTAGTACTATAAATATATATACAACATTCCTTTGCCTCAATTATAAAATTTAGGGCAGATCTTCATCATTTTTTTGCTTCAAATTCCAGTAGTTCAGTACTTTCGGTAACAACACTAAGGAACTAGGAGCAGTTATGGTTTAGTACTCGTTTGTCTACACTTCCTGCTTGATCCCACTTATGACCAATGGCAGCTCTTTAGGCAAAGAGCACTTTTTGAATCTAAGTGTATAGCTCTGAAAGTTGGTTTATCAAGTACATTGCCAAGATGGTTAATAAAACTTAATTCTTCTCTCACTTTCACTCATTTTTCTTTCCCACATCTCAAGGCAAGATGACCTATAACTGCTTTCATTTATTTTTTTTACAAGAGAACAGAAAAATAGGAATGTAAATCAGGTTAAAAATATTTATCAATACTAAATATTTATCCTACTCATAAACTAGAGATAAATCCTGAAAAATTAGACTCATTTAAAAGAAAAGACACACACAAGAAAATACCGCTATAATAAGTAGCTACTGTAGGTTTGAACCTACTTTCCCAAATTTAATCACCAGGCAATCTTTTACCAACAAGTAATAAATTTAAGTGTTTTCAAAAACAGGGTTCACCTTCTAACCACAAGTTAAGATGGATTAACACAATGAAGATAGAAATAGAAAGTTTAAAAACAAAACAAAACCCCAGAAAAGCAACAAAAAGGTTCTATGGCAGAGTTTACAGTAGGGGTAAAAAAGTCTAATCAGAGCAACGGTTGAAGAAGTGTCCCGATATTTTTGCAGAATGCTAGTGTCTGACTACATTGCTGAAAAGGCATCCATAAGATATGAAATAGTAAACTGCCCAGATTAATACTTCTGAATTTAACAGAAATGTTACTGGTTAATTCTGGATAAAGTGAATGAAAAAGCACAGGATACAGTGTCCAAAAACCTGGCTTGAAAACTTAGCTGCATAACTAAAGTTCAAAGTCATAATTTCCACCAATATAAAATGGGCCCCAATCTCCCTCTTGGGAACATGAAGGCCGTTTAAGGCTGTGCAGCTCCAAGAAATTCTATTATTTAAAAAAGTCTTTTTACTGAATGTTACAATATTACTTCTGTTTTATGTTTTGGTTTTTTGGCCATGAGGAGTGTAGGATCTTAGCCCCCTGAGGAGGGATGGAACCCACAGGTCCTGCATTGGAAAATGAAGTCTTAACCACTGGAACGACCAGGGAGGTCCCCAAGAAATTCTACTTTAAAATAATTCCCGTTCATCTCAAGAACTGTATCTTAGGATATGTGACAAAACAAACCCCTAGTCATGTTTCTCTAAAGCTATATAACTTGCACCGAATCACAAAATAAAAGCGCTGTTTCCTACTGCAAAATTTCACCAATGTAATGGTGGGGAATAAAGCAACAACGCTAGAATACTGTCCCTATTAGAACCGTACCAATTTTAATAATGTGATTATAAGATTTTTAGAAAAGAAGACCTGTATCAGAGAAGCGATATCATTCAGTGTTCATAAGCACAGATTTATGAGCCAGACAGGCTGTCTTGATCCTATCTCTACCATTTACTAGGTGTGACCTTAACATCTGTGTTTGTTTCTTCAATATAAAATAACACCTATCTCAAAAAGCTATTATCACGTACTTTCACTCTTTGTCTTGAAAGAATACCCTTTATAAAACAAACTCCTTTCACAATAACTATAAAAGTAAGCTACAATATTACCACCTCACAGCCATCAAGATAGTTACTATTAAAAAGGAATAATTATTCAAAAAGATACATGTACCCTAATGTTCACTGCAGCACTACACGGAAGCAACCTAGATGTCCACTGACAGATGAATGGATAAAGAAGACGTGGTACATATATACAAAAGAACATTGTTCAGCCATAAACCGGACTGAAATCGAGCCATCTGAAGGGATGTGGAAGAACCTAGCGGCTGTCATACAGAGTGAAGAAGTCAGAAAGAGAACAACAAATACTGTATATTAACACACATATATAGAATCTAGAATAACGACACTGATGAACCTATCTGCATGTAGAGCATGACCTTATAGACATAGCAGGTAAAGGAGAGGGTGGGATAATGAGAGTAGCACTGACACATGTACATTACCATGTGTAAAACAGATAGCTAGCAAGAAGTCATTATATAGCAGAGTTCAGCCCAGGAGGAAATATACTATGTATACATACAGTGGATTCACACTGCTGTACAGCAGAAATTAACACAATATTGTAAACCAGTTATACTGCAACTTTAAAATAAAAGGTAAAGAAAGGAAAAACAACAAGCACATAGTGAGAATACGGAGAAATCGGAATTCTTGAATATTGCTGGGAATGTAAAATTGTTCAGCTGCTATCGAAAAATAAGATGGTACTTACTTAAAAATTAAGAATAGAATTATCATGTAATCCAGCAATTCTACTGTCTGGGTTTATACTCAAAAGATGGGTCTTAAAGAAATATTCTTACACTCCTATCCATAGCAGTGTTATTCAAAATAGCCAAAGGGTGGGAAAAAAACCCAAGAGACCATTGACTTGCGAATGGAAAAGCAACTGTAGCATATCCATATGACTGAGTATTACTCAGCCTTAAAAAGAAAGACAATTTTAAAAACTGACGTAACACATTTCACGTGTAAAACATTATGACTTCTGTATACACTACAACGTGCTCACCACAAGTTCAGTTTCACCATCTTGCCTTGCCCTCACTCCCCTTTCCCTCTGTTAACCACTAATCTGTTAAGGAAAGAAACTCAGACTCAGATTACAACATGGATGAAACTTCAGTTGCAAAAGGACAAATATTCTATGATTCCACTTTTAAGAGGTAGCTAGAGTGGACTAATTCATACAGTCAGAAAGTACAGTGGTGGAGACCAGGGGACTGAGGAATAGGGTGGGGGGGGATGGGGAGTTACCATTTAATGGGTATCAGTTTTGCAAGGTGAAATTCTAGAGATGAATGGAGGCAACGATAGCTGTGTAACAGTATGAATGTATTTAACATCATATGTATTTTAAAATAAAACAAACAAACAAATACTGTTTAAAAGCATCAAAGAGCACCAAAAGCCATCTGGATTTGCGGGACCAATGTTCTGGGAAAAAGGCAAGTATACTGAGAAGAGTCCTACATTTGCCTTCACTCATTCCCTTGGGTCATCTGTTGTTCTCACAATACTTGGAGGCCAAGCAGAAAGTCACAGGTGGAATGGCTATCAAGTAGCCAAGGCTTCTGAGGCAAAAGTCTAAAGAAAAGAACCAAAGTTGTGCAAGCAAACTTCACTGAGACGTTTACTGACACATCATCTAAGCATGGATGAGACACCAAAACTCCAAACAGAAAGCAGCGCAGGGAGACTAAGAGCTGAACAGAGACTGCCAGAAGACCTGCAGTGGGGTCAAGTCAGTGTTATCTTAAGGCGCACTAATGTGGAGACCAAACCGTAAACAACTCAGGCTTCTGACTGAGACCCCAGAAGGGATGGTCTGAAGAAAACAAAAAGGCAAACTAAAAACAGATCAACCTTAACAAAGCCTAAAAGCCAGTTTCATCTAGATTATGGTGATCTGCCCATACTGTGCCTGTCTGCCAGAAGAAAACTGCATTTCCTAAGAAGGAAGGTTATCATCACTCAGGGCCTCCACAAATTTTCATATACAATGTTGGAAAAGTTACCAGGCACAACAAAACAAACACCCCAGGATCCAATGTCTAAAAACTAAGAGGAAAAGGCCCCCGGAAGTCAAAGTATTCTATACTCAAACTATCCAGAAGTGTTTAAGAACAAACCAACGACAAACAAATTTAAGTAAACTGTAAATCAAGGGTCTGTGTTGTAATCTCTAAATCCCTAAAATGATAATAATAAAAGCATATATAAATAATAGCTAATGGGGGAAGGGGGTATAGTAATAAAACATACTTGACTCACCTAAAAGAAGTAAAGAAAACTGAAAGAAAAAAACCAATAAAGAACAGATGAGACAAACAGAAAAAAGAAAACCACAGCAGGATGGCAAACATAAACCCCAATGTGTCAGTAATCACATTAAACATAAAAGAACTACATGCTTCATTTTAAAAACAAAGATAATCAGATGGGGTTAAAAAGCATGTTACTATTTGGTACTTACAAGTGACACACCTTAAATATAAGCAGACAAAAAGGTGAAAAGCAAACAGTTGGATGAAGTTTGCTATGAAAACATTAATTATAAGAAAGCTCATACTAATACTAGACAAAGTAGTCTTTTAGCAGGAAGTATTACTAAAGATAAAGAAGGATATAATCCTAAATTTATATTCACTGTATAACAAAACTTAAAAATATATAACCTAAAAGGAGAAATAAGACCCAAATCAAATCTGAAGATTTTAATATTTCTTGGTAGTTGACAGAACAGGCAGACAAAAAAATTAGTAAAGATGGGTAAGATCTGAACTTGATTAGTAAATCTGACCAATTGATATATACACAACACTTTCTCCAACAACTGCAGATTGAAAAACTGAAACCAACTGAAATTAAAAACTTCTCTTCAAAGACACCATTAGGAAAAAAGATATCTAGAATGAAAGACAATATCTCACAATACATTTATTATTTGATGAAGTATTTTTATCCAGAACATACAAAGAACTCTCTCAAATTTTTTAAAAAATCAGAAAACCCACATTAAAAAAAAAAGGGCAAATGTGTAGTTTAATTTGTTATACACAAGTGCTCATCATTCAGTCATCTCCGACTCTTTGTGACCCTATGGACTGTAGCCCGCCAGGCTCCTCTGTCCATGGGATTCTCCAGGCAAGGATACTGGAGTGGGTTGCCATTTCCTTCTCCCTGTTATAAATTGTTTTTAAAAAAATTAAAAGGGGACTTTTGAATTAGTGGTTAGAATAACTGCTGTAACTGCTACAGTATCTAATATTTTTGCTGAGTTTCTAAGTATTCTAATAATAATGGTTTTAAATAACTTCTGATGACAATTTTTGTCTAAATCCTTAGAAAATCCCTTCTTTAATGAGAATTTTACCATCAGATTCAAAATTTAAAAATGAGAAAACAGGGCTAAAATTTCTAATATGCTTTCTTAGCTTACACTTGGATCATTTATAAAAATCACTTTTCTTAAATTATGGGCTTGGGAAAACAGGATTATCTACCCAAATGCGATGTCCACATCATAAAACTGCCCAATGACAGAAGAAACTGGAAAAAGAAACCCAGTTGTTTAGAATAGTGTTTGACATATAATACACATTCACAGCATACCTGCTGAGTGAATTTATCCACATAAGCAACAAAGGTGAATAAATGTTAGCTCAACTCTGTGTAAATAAATTATCATAAACATATAAGTGTGTGTGTATGTGTCAGTGTGTGTGAGTGTGAAGTCTCCTTTATTGACAAAGTTTCATCTTCCTTTCCTACACCAAGGTATCTGTGCTCTATGAGTGCACCTCCACAGGACCTACCCATGATGGATTAACCTGCTTGCAACCCACTCCTGTGTTCTTGCCTGGAGAATCCCAGGGACAGGCAAGCCTGGTGGGCTGCCGTCTATGGGGTTGCAGAGAGTCGGACACGAATGCAGCGACGTAGCAACAGCAGCAGCAGCAGCAGTAGCAGCAACAGCAGCAGCCTCCCTCCCTAAACTCAATGTCATGGATTGCTACATCATCACTGCACACACAAAAAAACAGTTCACAGGGCATAAGTAATCAAAAGTGTTTATGGTTCTGTTAATTTGCTGAAAGGGGAACTTAAATGGATGGCAAGGAAGGAAATCCAAACTATCAAGCCCAATATGCTTAACCTTTACAGTACTTATGATGTTGCCCTGGTTTTATTTTACATAAATGCCCAGTACTCGGCTTCTGAACTAACCATAAAAAGACACCAAGGTATTATACTATCAGTCACAAATGCAAAAACTAGAGCACATATGGGGAGCCCGTCTTGTACAGGCCCTTCTTGCAAAAGGAGTAAGTTAAAGAAAAAAAAAAAATTAAAAAGTGTGAAGCTTAACAGCCCAAAAGCCACATCCTATTTTCCTCTAAGATATCATTTTGAAAGCAGAGAAAGTACCAAGAAGACTTTAAACAACCTATCTGTGCTCCTCTAGAATACAGCTGTTTTCAAACTTTTCTCAGTGCTCAATCTAGAATACAGTAAAGAAGAAATATTTTTTTGGATCTAAAAAGTACCAAAATCTACAAAAGAAAATGCAGACTCTCAAATTCTGTGATCTCCATGTTCTCATCCTATCTTCTGGTATCCAAGGACATACAAATCCTTGGTAGCTTTAGCAAACAGCTTATATTATCTCTCAACTTGGTTCCTTGATATCACCTCTGATAACTGTAATTTTCATAATAATGACCAATTTGACACACTCCTTACAGATGCCTAAATTTTCATCTCCCATCTTATCAGGAATCCCTTCACTCACATATTGAGATGGACAGACTTTCAGCTTCATCATTATAAGACCTCAAATATCTCTTGTATTAAAGGTCCTCTTTTTCCTCCCACCTCTCCCTGTGTACATTTCAACAGCTCCTCACTTCAACTAGAACTTCATGTCTACTGATCTCTAACATGGAACACTTGTTTCCTGGGAACTTGTGATTCAATTGCCCGCTTCTTAAAATAGCACAGATTGACAACCAACAATTTTAACAATGCTACGATCTTAGAATTATTCCCCGTACCCAATAAGCCAAATTGAATTCGTAGGTTTTCCTTAGCTTTTGAATATTCTTCTCTGAGATTGCTAAGTCCCTCCAAAGAAAGTATGAAGGCTACTGACTGCCGTCACTATACAAACTTTGTGCCAACTTACTTAAATTATCCCCTCACAATTACAGATGACCCACTTAGGTGGCTGACCCAGCACAGGGGATATTCCAAACCTCCCTGTGTGTTAGTTTCCTATTGTTGCGGAACAAATGACCAGCTTCAGTACCTCGTTTACTCTGTAACAGTTCCAGAGTTGACAAGACTGAAAACAGTTTCACTAGAAGAGATTATGATGTTAGTAGCACTGGTTCTTTCTGGAAGCTCTGAGGAGTTTCACTTCCCTGTCTCTTTCAATCTCTAGTGGTCACCTGTATTCCTGGACTATAGCCCCTCTATCTTCAAAGCGCATCACTCCAATCTCTGTGTCTGCCATACTGCCTTCCCTTACTCTGACCCTCCTGCAACTCTCTTATAAAGACCCTGCAGCAGGATAACCTAAGACAACTATCATCTCATGATCCTCAACCTCACCACCTCTGCAAAGTTCCTTCTGCCGAATATGGTGACAACCTCTAGGTTCCAGAGATTAGTCGTGGGCGTATCTGGGAGTCCATTACTCAGCCTACCACATTCCTCAGCACCTCACATGATTCTGCGACCAGTAACGACTGTCGCATGCTCTACTTTATTAAGGAGACCATCCTCGCTTCTCTCCTCTTCACAAAGTTCTTCCTACATTCTATTTCACCTCTTTACCCATCCTAATGACTTTCCTAATAGCTCAAAGAAGCAGTGATCCATTTTTAACCTGGGTCAACTCTCCCCCCATGACTTTGAATTTATAGCTTCTAGTCTTTAAGGATAACCTCAACAGAACTATATCTTTATTATTTGTAAAAATGACTGGGAATATAGATAAATAAGTAAAAATATGAAAGTATCTTGGAAAATCATCACAAAGTTTTATGCAGAAAATTCTATTAACCTTCCACACAATAGGAAATGCTTTTCTATTTCTTTTGAAATGAATTCTAATTGCCCCAAAGCAACCTACAGAATGCCATCCATATAATAGCTATTTTATAGTTTACAGGGGGAGAAATGCATGAATATTAATATATCTGTGGATTATTTTGATAATTAAAGCTATTATATAACCTATAACAAATTTTCTTCATAAAATTACAAAACTTAAAAGATAACATACTAAGTAGCCCCAAACCAATCTTAGAAGTTTAACATGTTAACTTTTCTTAAAGAAAAGGATGAATTAAAAATAAAGCAGATTACAAACTCCAATGCTTTCAGGGACAAAACAGGTAAATTAAGTCTCAAATGTTAGAAAAAGTATAGTGGCAGAATCACATGTTCCATTTTGAGATATGTGTACACTTTTCTTTCCAGAACGCTGAACCTGCCAACAAAGTGTTCAGGGACAAATTTTGACCAATAGCTGCCTCCATGTAACCTGTGATTCCATTTTCACTTTCAAGAGCCAGTGTTTCCCACGTTATCTATACACTGAGGCTGGTGCAGGGCATTTTAGATACAGACATCTCCCTGTCAGAGTAAAAGTCAGCTAGCTGAGGAGGAGGAAGGTGGAAGACAGTGCAGCATCTTCTCTTCTCCCATGAGCCTAAGTTCTAATATTCCAACAGTCAGAGCCAGTCTTCACAGGAAGAAGAAATCTGCCTAGGTACATGTCTTATCTAGCAGGTAAAGTGATCTGATAAGTCTGGAATGAGGGTAAAAAGCTTCATAGAAAATAACGGGGATGTCAATATAAAAAAATTGGGGGGGAGGAGGAGTTTTGGGAAAATTAGAAGAATTTATCTTGACTGAAGCTCTGGTTACACATGTGCATACATGTGTCAAAAATAACTTTGTACACTTTAGTTCTGCACATTTCAATGTTAACTGAAATTAATTATACTTTAATTTTAAAAAAAACTTATTTAGTTAAGCCCAGAATACTACACATAAAAAGGCAAAACGAAGAGAATGAAAGATGAAAGAATTATACCTGTGGAATATGAAAATACATTATCAACACTTTAACCTCTTTCTAAATCTAAAATTTTGCATTTTTTAATAAGCATTTTGAAAAAAATGCACCATCTATTAAAACACAACGTGTATAGTAATTCTAAGATGTAGTGAGTGCCCAGGTTGTGCAGGAGGCTGTGCTAGGTGTTGGAGACAGAGCCGTGATACAAACACTGTCCCGTCCCCACCCCTCCCAGTCCAGTCTAGTGAGGAACTGAGGCTTTAAGCACTTGTTAGTAATGATAAATACTACAAAGGGAGTAGCGCTAGGTACAATGAGAGCAGCTGGGGCCACGGGCAGTACAAAGCATGGAGCAAGGAAAGCTTACCAGAAATCTAAGCAAAGTCTTAAAGGATAAGAAGAAACACATGACAAAAGAGAGGAAACATTCTGGAAACACTTCCCGACAACACAGGTATGAAAATTCCAAGATGAGAGAGAAGGATAAGAGAGAATCATGCACTTTAAAGTAATAATTCTAGGAACCATGTGAAAAAGAAGAGAGGAGAGCATGGTTAATGTTCTATGACTAGCTACTGAGAAATCAAAGTGCTCTGGTCTTGAGTGGCAGATATGAAAATAGAGAAATTACACATTCTAGAAATATATGATGTGGGAAAAAAGGGAGAAGAAACTGACAAAATAATTCCCAGGTTCCTGTCATGACCAAATGGAATAACACTGATTATGAGCTCACTTGGAAATGCCAAGTTTGAACTATCCTTAGACAGTGAAGGGAGCCACCAGCTAGATCAATGAATTTATGAGTCTGAATCTCAGAGCATGAGACTGGAGAGATAAGGTGAGAATCATTTCCACAAAGGCACTACAGAGAGTCAAGGTAAGTAAAAACCATGTACCAGGAGAGGGAAGCCTAGGGTAAGCCCCAAGAAAGGCTCTATTTTAAGGGGCAAGAAGAGAAAGAAGAGTGACTGAGAAGAAACAGTCAGAAAGGCCAGAGGTATACCAAGGGAGTACTTGATGACAGAAATTAAGCACTCAACCATGCCAGAATAATAGTACTCAAGTGTGCCAATGCTGCTGGGAAATCAAGGCAAGTGAGGATTAGCAGTGCGCTTTGTTTTCAGAGATGTGCAAACATGGTGATCCTAGTAGGAGCAAGACAGAACAGAAGAGCTGAGGTAGAAGCGTGACTGAAACATACTCAAAATGAATGGTGGTGGTTTAGTCGCTAAGTCGTATCTGACTCTTGCGACCCCATGGACTTGCCCACTAGGCTCCCCTGTGCATGGGATTTCCCAGGGAAGAATACTGGAGTGGTTTGCCATTTCTTGTTCCAGGGGATCTTTTCGACTCAGGGATCGAATCTGGGTCTCCTACCTTGCAGGCAGATTCAAACCGATGAGAAAAGAGAGAAGCAAGTGTCAACACTTCCTATGAGACATTTAGCTGTGAATAGCAATGGGAGATCCTGGGTGGCAGTGGAGGGGGTCCAAGAGAAAATTTAGTGGGATACTATTCTGAGAAGGGGGAGAAAATAGAGGAAAACTTGCAGACTCAGAGGCAAGAGATGAATACAGCTTCTACCTGATGCTTTCTCTTTCTCTAAAAGGCAGATGAGATTGTTTATTAAGAGTAAGGGGACCAGCAGGATAGCAGGAGGCTTGAAGAGAAAGAATTGTTTCAAAATGGTAGAATGAGCTGACTAGAGACTTCTGGGCAGTGTGGAAGGTTGATAGAGGACGTTCACGAAAATGGACACATAGTATGAGGTTTCCCAAGTGGGGTTTCTACCAGCAGAAGCCCAGGGAAGGCAAGTGGCTGGGTTTATCCAGGGCTGTTACACTACTAGATGGATTCGATGAAAAGATGAAGGGAAATATTACTACCAATTTTTACTGAACACAATACTGCAGTCCAGGCCATATAAATGCTTCACATGAAGGGCTCCTTTAAGCCTCATGGCTACTCTACCCATGAGTACAATATTATTTTCATTTTATAAATGAAGCTAAGGAATAATAATTAGTTCCCTGATTATCATAATTAGCTCCCTGACTACAGTCACGTAACAGCTAGGATTCAAAGTGTGAGATTTCTTTTGTGCCCCCACCAACAAAAAATGTGGTGTGTGTGCTGAAATAAAATAGAAATTGTAAAAAATCACAGGGTATAAAGAGTAAGTATATATTATTTCAAAATACTCATCAATAGAGCAATGGACTATAAAATCACAAGTGATTTTCTATCTCAGTGTCTGTGTTGAAACTCAAAGACTCAACAAACTGGAACTTAAAAAAGACAGTAGTAAGCGAAGTCATTTCACATTTAAATCCTAAACATTATAATATGTTTTCACAGGCTACCTCATTTACCTCAAAATGTCTACACTGCGATCACTATTGTGAAAAGGAAAATGAGGCTCAGAAAGGCTAAATAATCTGCTAAACCTTTTCCCAAAACCCTGAAAAATGAAGTAGCCCCTCTTTGATGCTCTTGCCAATCAGTTCAGTTCAGTCACTCAGTCATGTCCCCACTCTTTGTGACCCCATGGACTGCAGCACTCCAGGCCTCCCTGTCCATCACCAACCCCCAGAGCTTACTCAAACTCACGTCCGTAGCATCAGTGATGCCATCCAACCACCTCATCCTCTGCCACCCCTTCTCCTCCCGCATTCAATCTTTCCCAGCATCACAAATCCTGGGGTAAAAGGACTGATTGAATTCACTCAGCAGAACAAAAAACTTTATAGTTCTTTGATCTCACTGGAAATTCTTTTCAAAGACTGCCTCATTCTACCAAGTAAAGAAACTAGGATCCACTCTCACCATTACAACTAATAATCAAAAACTAAAGAAACTGAAAATAAAAATTCCAAAGCAGAGAGTAAAATCTTAGAAGAAAATCATGAAGTCCAATTCCCAAACATAAGTTCAATTCCCAAGCATAAACACTGAAGAAACAAGTTATTGGGCTTGGTGACTCTGCAGACACAATAATTAAGCTTGACGAATCTTTAATAATTGTATTAAAAAAAAAACCTGACAGTTTTTAATCTCCTTGAAAGCTATTAAACAGTCTAGCTCAAGTCAATGTTTTCCTAATTGTTCTGATCAACAAGGTATTTTTTTTTGAATGATAAAAACAAAAAAGTTATACGTGAAAAAGGGAATACATATCTGAAGAATATATATACACATATGTGTGTGTGTGTATGTGTGTGTACATGTACACATATACACACACATCCCTAGAGGAGAAAATGGCAACTCACTCTAGTATTCTTGCCTGGGCAATTCCATGGACAGAGGAGCCTGGGAGGGCTACAGTCCATGGGGTCACAAAGGGTAGGACACAACTGAGCACACACACATACCACTGGGAGAGACAGATGGCAACTATTAAGAGTACAGTTATTACAAAAAAAGTTGCATTAATACGGTAACTGAAAACATAAGGACATTAGGGTTTAAAAATCTGCAAGAGAATATTTAGCTTTCATCTCTCATGTTGTCACTCAACTCCCCTTACTCAGAGATGGGCTTTTCAGTATTTCCCATATTGAAGCGTAAGTGCTTGATTACATCTTTTCCTTTCTAATCCTTAAGTATACGAACTAAGATTTTATTCATATAAGCTAAAGTTGGCCCTTATGACATAAATGGTATTAAAAAAAAGAAGAAAAGTTTCCCACACCGAGTTGCACAATCTAACTAAATGTGACAGAAATAAAGACAATGTGTTTTGAAATGCTTAACTTAAAAACAACAAAGCTCTACTTACCATATACATTAGTATGTCTCTAATCATCACCATAGCTGTCTGATGATCATTCCAAGCTTGATTTAGCGTTTGAAGAAAGTTGTTATTCAATGAATTTAGTACATCTTCTCGCACCTATTAACAGAAGGGTTCATTACAGTTTGTTTATACACCTAACGCACACTCATATGTATACGTGCACATTATCTGTTCAACAAAATAATGAAGTGAAATCTTCGATTTTAAATCAAAGAAACATGTTACAGACCAGTAGAAATATTTTAAGCTATAATATAACCTATATACAGATAACTAACAAAACATGTTTTGTACAGTCCAGACAGGTCTCTTGACCTCCAGAATCATAAAGCAATCTCCTGGGCATTTCTCAACCCTCCAATGATGTAACTTGTCAGCATAAAATCCTAAAGACTTACAAAAGAACTACAAAGGTGCCACAGAACTGGTCCCAGGCTCTATCGCTCCAGTTAAACCTTCTACTACACTACCCCTCCCCCATCTTTGAAAAATGGTCAATAACACTGACTTTGGAGTCAAACTACCTGGGCTTGAATCCCAGTTTCCTGATTAGGAGTGCAACCTTGGGTAAATTATTTCATCTCCGTGCTTCAGCTGCCTCATATCTAAAACAGTATCCATTTTATAGGACTGTTTTAAGGACTGAATTACCACTTGAAATACACATAAGACAGTGCCTAACACTCAGCAAACACTCAACAAGCATAAAATACATTAACTTAATGTACTCCAGCTACCACAAAGCTGCATACTGCAAATGTGCTCTGCCATCTCCTCTGCTTAGTTCACACAGCTCACTCCCCTCCTTTTCTTCTACTGAAGTTTAACCTCCACAAAAAGGTCTTTCCTGACTATCCTATTTTAATAACAATACCTCTACTTCTTCACCCTGCACTTTATTTTTCCTCACAGTATTTGTCACTAATTACCAGTATATTACATATTTATCTCTTTACTATTGCTCCATTGCAGCAGGGATTTTCTCTTCTCCGTGTGTACCTCCCACATCTACAACAGTGCCTGGCATATAAAAGACCCTTTATTTCATACCCACCCTCCAATACCATGATTCACCTCCAACAAGGTATGTTCTTTCACCATTTCCGCCTTTGCATAAAGTTCCTTCCAGTCTGAAATACCCTTTAAAGGCAATTCTGATAAGAATTCAGGAATTTTTTTCCACAATCCACAAGTATATTCACACCTTCTCCAGTAACAGGTTACTGCCCATTACTTCTTCCTGCTATGTTATCGGTTCGATGGAAAAATTCTTTGACTAGGAAACAGAACCTAGACTCTGGTTTTGGCTTCGTCATGAAGTACTGCATCTGTCCTCTAAGTTCCTATGACACTTTGGGACTATTAATGCCAGTTTTTCAAATCCAACCAATCTTCCACGGTCCGCCTCAACTCTCAGTAACTCCAGCCTAAAGAGACATATTTTTTTTTTTTAATCTCTAAACATTCTTCACCACAGATAATCTACAGCAATGGTTTAACTTTTTCAGGCTGGAAGAATCTGAAGGCACAGTACTTTCTGACACCTAAAACCCAAATTATAAACACATGTAAATCAAATGTCATTGTGTATTAGAACTAGAATAAAGTGATTTTAAGTGCCAAAGATTAAAACACACACACGTTATTCTGAATACATGGGAGAGAAAGCTGAATCTGAGAAAACTGTAATTTATTTTTTCTTACATGTAGAGGAAAAATAGTGGGAGATTTTTACTGGTGGGACAATTAATCTCTTCTACCAAACATACAATATGAAAACCACTAGTCTATACCACATAATTCAAAATTTCATTATATACTCTTGTTCACAAGACTCAGCTACTTGACTTTAAATATATCACTAAGAGATTACTCTATAAATATGTTGACAATATTAAAAGTGATAAACACCCATGTCAGTTGACAGTACTATGTTAAACATTTTCATGCAAAGTGGTAAAACATCATATTTCAAGTAATTAAGTCTACCACACATCATATGCAAGCTCCCATATGCTAAACAAATAAAAAAACCCAGCAAGCTGAAAATGTACCTATTTACAAAATTCTTCATCAAGCTTCATATTCTTTCACTGACCCTCTAAACTCTGAGTAGCAATTAAATTAAAATCATGACAATACTAGAGAAACTGTATTAGATATTCTAAACACTGGAAAATCTAGAAATTAATCATTTGAAAGGATTTAAGTGAAAATATTCCCTTTCTTATAAAATCAAGTTATATGTTAACTCTATTTATAAAGTCATTCTGATTTTGGAATGCAAAAACATGTTTGGTATATTTGCTGAATAAATGAAAAATTTACCTATTAAATTTAAAAGTTATAAAATAACGCATGTTTTCTAAAACCACTAATTTATACACTAAAAATATTATCAGCAAGTATAAGATACTGCCTTTCAACAACATTAAAATGTAACCAACTAGCACAGTGTGTCAGAAATAATAACACTGCTTTATTTGCATTATACTTCAAAAAATTATCCTGACAAATCAGTAATAGTGAATTCTACTTAGCAGAAAGGAAGTTGCTATTAAGAGTTAATTTTATTAATACTTATTTTTCAATGATCACACACAGAGATGACTAAAAGATGAAAGATAAATGCCCTTAAATATACTTGCTGCAATCATCTCTTATTCAGATCACTCTATGATCAAGAAATTGTTCCTTTAAAACTGTTTCAGAAAAGGATCTTTGTACTGATACATGAAAAGTGAAAGATTATTTGTCCAAACTTACAATAAAATGGTAGAAGGAGATGAAAATTTTAATGTTTATGAAGATCAAAACAGGCTTTTTCAAGACTAAGCTGGCATATAAAGCAAAATACACATAAAGTGACAAAAGATTTAACCTTTATCTTACAAATTATTAACATAACAATACAGAAAGTTTAAAACAGAAAGTGGGGGATATGTAACATTATCAATCTCACACCCTACCAAAACCATAGTTAGTTTTTGCACTAGCAAAGGCAAAGGGGAAGAAGAACCCTGAAATAAAGGTGGTACCAGAACCAAAGGGTCCTACCATATTGTGACCCGATCCATTACTTAAAAAATCTATATGAACATTATGCAGATGAAAAGCTGTAATGTGAAGAATGAGATGATGAACAAGTTTAATAAGATCATGGAAGCTGAGAGCAGGATGATGCACCAGCTGTGACAAGAGCCTAAAGTAGTAGCTGAAAACTGATGACTTTGCAAAGCATCTAGCCTTGCAAAGGAGAAAGCAAGACACAGTAATTTAAAACAATAGATCATAAACCTGGCAAAGAGACAGAATACCATAGAGACTAAGAGATTTCAATCAAGAAAATGAAAAGATAAGACAGACTGGAAGAAAATATTTACAAAAGACACATACACCTGATTCGATTCAATTCAGTCACTCAGTCAAGTCCTACTCTTTGCAACCCCGTGAACCGAAGCACATCAGGCCTCCCTGTCCATCACCAACTTCCGGAGTCCAGCCAAACCCATGTTCATTGAGTCGGTGATGCCATCCAACCATCTCATCCTCTGTCATGCCCTTCTCCTCCTGCCTTCAATCTTTCCCAGCATCAGGGTCTTTTCAAATGAGTCAGCTCTTCGCATGAGGTGGCCAAAGTATTGGAGTTTCAGCTTTAGCATCATTCCTTTCAAAGAAATCCCAGGACTGATCTCCTTTAGAATGGACTGGTTGGATCTCCTTGCAGTCCAAGGGACTCTCAAGAGTCTTCTCCAACACCACAGTTGAAAAGCATCAATTCTTCGGCACTCAGCTTTCTTTATAGTCCAACTCTCACAGCCATACACAACCACTGGAAAAAACCATAGCCTTGACTAGACAGACCTTTGTTGGCAAAGTAATGTCTCTGCTTTTTAATATGCTATCTAGGTTGGTCAATAGATGGGGAAACAGTGGAAACAGTGTCAGACTTTATTTTTCTGGGCTCCAAAATCACTGCAGATGGTGACTGCAGCCATGAAATTAAAAGACACTTACTCCTTGGAAGGAAAATTATGACCAACCTAGATAGCATATTCAAAAGCAGAGACATTACTTTGCCAACAAAGGTCCGTCTAGTCAAGGCTATAGTTTTTCCAGTGGTCATGTATGGATGTGAGAGTTGGACTGTGAAGAAGGCTGAGTGCCGAAGAACTGATTCTTTTGAACTGTGGTGTTGGAGAAGACTCCTGAGAGTCCCTTCGCCTGCAAGGAGATCCAACCAGTTCCATTCTGAAGGAGATCAGCCCTGGGATTTCTTTGGAAGAAATGATGCTAAAGCTGAAACTCCAGTACTTTGGCCACCTCATGCGAAGAGTTGACTCACTGGAAAAGACTCTGATGCTGGGAGGGACTGGGGGCAGGAGGAGAAGGGGACGTCAAAGGATGAGATGGTTGGACGGCATCACTGACTTGATGGACATGAGTCTGAGTGAACTCCGGGAGTTGGTGATGGACAGGGAGGCCTGGCGTGCTGTGATTCATGGGGCTGCTAAGAGTTGGACATGACTGAGCAACTGAACTGAACTGAGGTTGGTCATAACTTTCCTTCCAAGGAGTAAGCATCTTTTAATTACAATACACTTGATAAAGGACTGTTAATCAAAATACACAAATAATTTCTAAAACTCAGTAATAAGAAAATAAACAATCCAACTTTTAAAACTGGCTAGACCTGGACACCTCACCAAAAAGATATTCAGATAGCAAATACGCATATAAAAAGATGTTCAACATCTGAATTAAAATAATGGGATGCCACCACACATCTATTAGAATGGCCAAAATCCAAAACAAGGACAACGACAAATTTGGTGAGGATGCAGAGCAATAGGAACGAACACTCAATCACTGCTGGGAGGGATACAAAATGATACAGCCACTTGGGAAGACAGTGGCAGTTTCTTACAAAACTAGACATACTCTTACTATGTGATCCAGAAAATTATGCTTTCCAGAATAAACACCAAAGGAGTTGACAACGTATGTCGACATAATGTTTATAGGAGCTTTACTTTAACTGCCAAAACCTGGAAGCAAAGAAAATGCCCTTCAGTAGGTGAATAAATAAACCGCAGTACATCCAGACAATGGAATATCACTCAGCACTAGAAAGAAATGAGCTATCAAGCCCATGAAAAAAAAAGATGCAGAGGAACCTTAAGTACATACTACAACGTGAAAGAAGTCAATCTGAAAAGGCTACATACGATTCCAACCACATGACATTATGGAAAAGGCAAAACTAAAGAGACTGTAAAAAAGATCAATGGTTGCCAGGGCTTAGGGTGAAAGGAAAAATGAATATGCAGAGTACAGAGGATTTTTAGGGCAGTGAAAATATTCTGTATGCTATTGTAATGGTATTTCATTATACAGTTGCCAAAACGCATAAACACCACCAAGAATAAACATCATGTAGATGATGGACTGTAGGTGATAATGATAAGTCAGTGTAAGTTCAATACTGTTCGCACCACTCTGGCAGGGATGCTTGTGGTGAGGGAGACTGTACATGTGTCAGTGGACATATAGGAAATCTCTATTACCTTTTGCTCAATTTTGCTGTGAATCAAAAACTGCTATAAAAAATAGAGTCTATCTTAAAAAGCTTCTCTGGCAGCTCAGATGGTAAAGAATCCACCTGCAATGCAGGAGACCTGAGTCAGGAATATCCCCTTAAGAAGGAAATAGCAACCCACTCCGGCATTCTTGTCTGGAGAACTCCATGCACAGAAGAGCCTGGCTGGCCACAGTTTCATGGGGCCGCAGAGTTGAATACAACTGAGGGACTAACACACACACAAAAAGTCGGGGACACACACAGAAAGTCGGGGGCCCACACAGAATCTAAGAGAAAGAGAATCTGGGTATTCTTGTTTTTAAAGAGCTACCCAGGTGATTCTGATATAACAGCCAGGATTAAGGGACCACTGACTTAAAGAGCCACACCAGCTATTTTTGTTCCTTCCCTTTGCAAAAGTTCCTCAGTATGAATGTTTTTATATAGTTATAATACCTACATGTGGTTCTAAGTCCTGATTTTCTTAAGCCACTGTTAAAATTCAACATTAACCTTTACTTTAGGAGACAAGTTTCTTGCTCTATCATTTCATTTCCAAAGCACAATAATTCAAAGAAAAAGGGTATAGCACAATGAAATGTAAGAAAAAAAATATTATCTGAGATTTAAACAGTTTTCAACCTAACACCAAAATCATGAGCTATAAAAGACAAAAATGATAAAATGGGCTCCATCAAAATTGAAATCTTTTGTTCTGCAAGTACTGTTAAAACAATAAAAAGACAAACTATTGACAGGGAAAAAGTATTAAATGACTTGTACCAAAAATAAAAACAAAAAACCCCAAAACTCTTATAAATCAATAAAGAAAGCAAACAGAATTTTTAAATGGGGAAAAGACTTGAACAGACACTCAACCAAGTAAGATATAAAAGGGCAATCTGGCACATGAAAAGATGTTCACCAACATTAGGAAGGAAGGAAAGGCAAATTAAAAGCATGATGAGATACCACTACACACATCCATTACAATGGCTACAATATTGACATTACCAAGTGCTGGCAAAGATTCTGAATAGCTAACTTTCATACATCGCTAGTGGGAATACAAAATGGCACAATCCCACAAGCAGTCAGGCAGTTATCTTATGAAGTTAAATATACACTTACCACAAGACCCAGCAATCCCACTCCTGGGAATTTATCCTAGAGAAAGGAAAACATGTATCCACACAAAAACTTGCACAAAAATGTTCACAGCAACTCTATTCACAACCAGAAGAAACTATACAACCCAAATGTCTTGCAATAAATAAATAAGTAAAAGGATAAGCAAACTGATACACTGATAACAAGAGTATCATCCAGAAATAACAAGGAACAAACTATTGATACACACAACAGACTGGTTCAATTGCAAAATAATTATGTGAATGAAAGAAGTTAGTCTGTATGATTCCATTTATACAACATTGTTGACAAAACAAAACTACACAGACAGATCAGTGGTTGCCAAGTATTAACGGTGGAAGAAGGACGTGACAACAAAGGAAAAACAGAAATTTTCTGGGGCTGAAGGATATTCCATACTGACTGTGATAGCAATTACATAAACCTATACATGGGAAATAGATGGGGAAACAGTGGAAACAGTGTCAGACTTTATTTTCCTGGGCTCCAAAATCACGACAGATGGTGACTGCAGCCATGAAATTAAAAGACGCTTACTCCTTGGCAGGAAAGTTATAACCAACCTACAAAGCATATTGAAAAGCAGAGACATTACTTTGCCAACAAAGGTTCGTCTAGTCAAGGCTATGGTTTTTTCCTGTGGTCATGTATGGATGTGAGAGTTGGACTGTGAAGAAGGCTGAGCACCAAAGAATTGATGCTTTTGAACTGTGGTGTTGGAGAAGACTCTTGAGAGTCCCTTGGACTGCAAGGAGATCCAACCAGTCCATTCTGAAGGAGATCAGCCCTGGGATTTCTTTGGAAGGAATGATGCTAAAGCTGAAACTCCAGTACTTTGGCCACCGTCATGCGAAGAGATGACTTCATTTGGAAAAGCTACTGATGCTGGGAGGGACTGGGGGCAGGAGGAGAAGGGGACGACAGAGGATGAGATGGCTGGATGGCATCACTGACTCGATGGACGTGAGTCTGAGTGAACTCCGGGA
>NW_011494640.1:10878994-10896181 GCF_000754665.1 Bison bison bison | reverse complement strand
TCACTGGAAAAGACTCTGATGCTGGGAGGGACTGGGGGCAGGAGGAGAAGGGGACGACAGAGGATGAGATGGCTGGATGGCATCACTGACTCGATGGACGTGAGTGTGGGTGAACTCCGGGAGTTGGTGATGGACAGGGAGGCCTGGCGTGCTGCGATTCATGGGGTCGCAAAGAGTCGGACACGACTGAGCGACTTTTCTGATCTGATCTGATACATGGGTTAAAATTCACAGAATCGTACATAAAAATTAAAAGGCTAATTTTATTGTATATTGATTTTTTTAAATTGCAACGTTTATGTTCTCAAATTGGGTCTTGTTTCCTTATTGTATAAGCTATGATGCCACAATTATTATTCATAAAAGCAACCTGAATGCCAAACAATGAAGAATCATTATTTTGAGTACACCAACCTTTACAGAGGCCTCTGCAATAATTCAAATGGACATACTACATCCTCCATTTCTGTGAACACAGCTTTCCCTGTCCTTTTTATTACACCCTCAGTAAAGATTAAAGTGGATTAGTAAATCAAAACAAAACCTTTATTTTTCAATGCCATAATAACATAAGTTCACTGTGTTCAATGATAAACTGACATCCAAGTTGTAAGAAATACATTCTCACATCAATCAAATTACTGGCGAAGGGAAGAAGGTGGAAAGGGTAATGACAGGAGAGGGCAGCAGGTAGGAGCATGAGTGGGAGCTCAAAGGACAAGGAGGCTGCCCTTGGGCCAGCAGCTCATGGCTAGAGAGTTGAAGGATTATTAATAATCTATACATTAACTCCCCACCCTCTAACACACACACACATATTTATTCTTAATCATTAATTAAAACTTTTTCATGCTCTAAAGTTTAAATGCCTGGGGCAAATTCCAGCAAGCCCATCCTAATATCTAGGTAACACCAAGAAATTTTATCAACTAAAAGTAATAACTAAGATTTTAATTCTCAACTTTACTGAAACCAGAACTAAGCCATATAATTAATGATGATATGGAATACTGAGAAGGACTTTCTTCTTTAAAAAATCTTCAAACTCAGGACAAAACTTAATTCCAATATAGATAAACCTATGAAAAATACGGACATTTGTATTTGACATTATTTTCCACTGAAACATACACCATGTATTAAAACATCAAAAGGTACATGACTAATATGGTTCATGTGCTAAAAAAAAAAAGAAAAGAAAACATTTAAGGATACAACAGAGAGACTATCATGTGACTTCTTAGAAATCTGTAGCATTTCAGTGTTCACTCAGGAACTAAAGAATCAAATTTGTATTTGCAGACAGTTACCCAGGGCAGTTACAAGGACTTTGATCAAGTTACTTAACCTATACATTCTGTAGTTCCTCTTCCTGTAATATGACAGGTTGATCAGATCAATGGCACTCATGCAATGCCTTAGAACCATTCCAGGGTGGGCTGTTTCCCCTAATTAATATCATTTATACCAGTGACTATGCCGAAGCCTTTGACTGTGTGGATCACAATAAACTGCGGAAAATTCTGAAAGAGATGGGAATACCAGACCACCTGACCTGCCTCTTGAGAAACCTATATGCAGGTCAGGAAGCAACAGTTAGAACTGGACAGGGAACAACAGACTGGTTCCAAATAGGAAAAGGAGTACGTCAAGGCTGTATATTGTCACCCTGCTTATTTAACTTGTATGTAGAGTACATCATGAGGAACACTGAGCTGGAAGAAGCACAAGCTGGAATCAAGATTGCCGGGAGAAACATCAATCACCTCAGATATGCAGATGACACCACCCTTATGGCAGAAAGTGAAAAGGCAGAAACTAAAAGGCCTCTTGATGAAAGTGAAAGAGGAGAGTGAAAAAGTTGGCTTAAAGCTCAACATTCAGAAAATGAAGATCATGGCATCTGGTCCCATCACTTCATGGGAAATAGATGGGGAAAAAGTGTCAGACTTTATTTTTGGGGGCTCCAAAATCACTGCAGATGGTGACTGCAGCCATGAAATTAAAAGACGCTTACTCCTTGGAAGGAAAGTTATGACCAACCTAGATAGCACATTCAAAAGCAGAGACATTACTTTGCCAACAAAGGTCTGTCTAGTCAAGGCTATGGTTTTTCCAGTGGTCATGTATGGATGTGAGAGTTGGACTGTGAAGAAAGGTGAGCGCCGAAGAATTGATGCTTTTGAACTGTGGTGATGGAGAAGACTCTTGAGAGTCCCTTGGACTGCATCCTAAAGGAGATCAGCCCTGGGTGTTCTTTGGAAGGAATGATACTAAAGCTAAAACTCCAGTACTTTGGCTACCTCATGCAGAGATGACTCATTGGAAAAGACTCTGATGCTGGGAGGGACTGGGGGCAGGAGGAGAAGGGGACGACAGAGGATGAGATGGCTGGATGGCATCACTGACTCGATGGACGTGAGTCTGAGTGAACTCCGGGAGTTGGTGATAGACAGAGAGGCCCCGCGTGCTGCGATTCATGGGGTTGCAAAGAGTCGGACATGACTGAGCGACTGAACTGAACTGATACCAGTTTTGTATGATTTTAAAAGTAGGGTTTTCCACTGTTTTAAAAATATAGGCATACGTTAAAGATACCATGGTTCTGATTCCAAACCACTGCAATAAACTAAGCATTGCCAACAAAACAAGTCACACAGACATTTTTTGTTAAAGCAAGTCTCATGAATTTTTTGGTTTCCTATTGCATATAAAACTTATGTTTACATTATACAGTAGGCTATTAAGTGGGCAATAGCATTATGTCTATAATAAACAATGCATATCTTAATTTAAAAATACTTTGTTGCAAATAAATGCTAACATTATCTGAGTCTTCAAGGTGTTATAATCTTGTTGCTGGTGAAGATCTTGCCAAGGTGTTGATGGCTGCTGACTGATCAGGGGTGACTGGTGAATGCTGGGATGGCTGTGGCAATTTCTTCAAATAAGATGACAATGAAGTGTGTCACGTGAATAAACTCTTCCTGTCAAGAATGATTTCTCTGTAGCATGCAACGCTGTTTCACAGCATTTTACCAACAGTAAGAAGTGGAGTCAGTCCTTTCAAACCTGCTTCATTAACTAAGTTTATGTAACAAATCCTTTGTTGTCATGTCAACAGCCTTCACAGTATCTGTACCAGAAGTACATTTCATCTTAAGAAACCATTTTCTTTGTCCACCCATAGGCGTCCCTGGTAGCTCAGCCAGTAAAGAATCTGCCTGTGATGCTGGCGATGCAGGAGACGTGGGTTCAATCCCTGGGTCGGGAAGATTCCCCTGGAGAAGGAATGACAACCCACTCCAGTATTCTTGCCTGGAGAACGCCATGGACAAAGAAGCTTGGCAGGTTACAGTCCTTGGGGTCACAAAGAGTTGCACACAACTGAACGACTAACACACTTTAAGGTTCCAATTGTAATTCTAGTTTTTCTGCTACTTGCACCACATCTGAAGTTACTTGTGAGCCCTTCAAAGTAATCCAAGGAATTAACTTCTTCCAAACTTGTGTCAATATTGGTATTTTGACCTCTTCCCACCCATCAGGAATGTTCATCAGAAACACGCTGAAGAGGGTTGCCATAAACCTTCAATTTGTAAAAAATGCTGTCATCCGCTAAGTGCAGTAAAGCAAAAGCACAATAAAACAAGGTGTGCCTGAGACTGACAGAGCCACTGGATACGCGCTAAGTATCTTTTTCTTGACTCTAAATTTCAAAGCACACTGCTTGTTTCACTTGATGAAACGAAGTATTTACAAAAATATGAAACATTTACCATGATCAAAAATAGCATTTAAGTTCTCACAACATTTGAATTTTTCAGAGCCCTGCGTATATAATCTGGGAACTTATCATTTTACAAATTTTACCAGTTATATAAATCCTGTTTTTCCTAAAAATGGACTACCCTGGTGGCTCAGTAGGTGAAGAATTCGCCTGCAACGCAGGAGTCACAGGATACACAGGTTCGATCCCTGGGTCGGGAACATTCCCTGGAGAAGGAAATGGAAACCCACTCCAGTATTCTTGCCTGGAGAATTCTATGGACAGAGGAGCCTGGTGGGCTACAGTCCAAAGGGTCACAGTCAGACACAACTAAGCAAGCAGGCAGGGATTTCCTAAAAACGTCATTAAAAAATAATTCCTGAAGATCTCAAAATATGAAGTGATGTGATATAAACCTATCAATAAACATGGCTTAATATATAAGTGAATCTCAACAGAAGCCAAGCCATAAAGTGTAGAAGATATCTCTCCTAATCTGATGCATCCTTTGAAAAAATGCTCCACAGCTTTTCCCCTTATGCAAAGATTCTTGATCTAAAAGATTACATGGTAAATAAAGGCAACACAGGAATACAGATGCTTTTTAAAAAGCCCATCTGCCTGATTCAAATCATAGAGCTGACATCAGGTAGATGTGTGACCCTGAGACTTCATTTGTGTGAAAGTGATAGTGTGTGTTAGTCACTCAGTCATGCTCGACTCTTTGCGACCCCATGGACTGTAGACAGAGCCAGAATCCCTCTGTCCGTGGGATTCTCCAGGCCAGACTACTCGAATGGGTACCTGTTCCCTTCTCCAAGAGATCCTTCCAACCCAAGAATCAAACCCAGGTCTCCCACACTGCAGGCGGATTCTTTACCAAGCCACCAGGGAAGCCCAAGAACACTGCAGTGTATAGCCCATCCCTTCTCCAGTGGATCTTCCCAACCCAGGAATCAAACTGAGGTTTCCTGCATTGCAGGTTGATCCTTTACCAACTGAACTACCAGCGAAGCCTTCATTTGTATATCAGTTTTTATAAAACAGCACTTATTTCAAGGAGTTATTGTGTGGATAAAATGAGTCAACATGCACAAAATACTTAGAACAGTGCCTAGCCCACATTAAATGCTACATAAGCATTTGCTTCCATTAAAATATTACTTCTGTTACATTATTTATAAAATTATTGGAATCTTGCTGAGAGTGTCGTCTGCACAGGGTAGAATCATGGTCAATATCCTCATCACCACATTCATCATCTGTAAGCTTGACCCACTGAATCATAATCTGCATTTTAACAACATGCTCAGAAAATTTTCTGAAACACAAACACACATACATATATATTCACATATTTTATACACTGTTGATTCTCAACTCTCCATTTCCACTTGATTACTGCTTTCTTTCTCTTCTTTTAAAGAACAAAATCTCTCCATAACTAGAAGGAATTACTTTATTTCATATTTTGAGGAGTTCATAATGCAGCCAACCTCCATTAAATCTGATGAATAGATATAGCTAATTCAAAATACATATAACAAGCTTAAGACTTGTATTTCAAAGCAAACTTCTACTAATGGTTGCTTTGTTTAGTCGACCAATCGTGTCCAACTCTTTGCAACCCCATAGTCTGCAGTATGCCAGGCCTCCCTATCCCTCACCATCTCCCAGAGTTTGCCCAAGTTCATGTCCATTGCGTCGGTGATGCCTTCCAGCCATCTCATCCTCTGATGCCCTCTTCTCCATCTGCCCTCAATCTTTTCCAGCATCAGGGACTTTTCCAATGAGCCGGCTGCTTGCATCAGATGACCAAAATAGTGGAGCTTCAGTTTTAGTGTCAGTTCTTTCAACAAGTATTCAGGGTTGATTTTCCTTAAAACTGACTGGTTTGATCTTGCTGTCCAAGGCACTTTTCAGGAGTCTTCTCCAGCACCACAGTTCAAAGGCATCAATTCTTTGGCGTTCTGTCCTCTTTACAGTGCAGCTCTCACAACCACATGTGACCACAGGGAAGACCATAGCCTTGACTATACAGACCTCTGGCAGCAGAGTAATGTCTGTGCTTTTCAATACACTGTCTAGTAGGTTTGTCCTACTAAAGATTAGGAGAATTAATTTTAACTTTTGTAGATACTTTAAGAATTCACTAATGACAAGAGATTCCTGAATGGAATAAAATCCACTGCCCTTTTGATATCTTCTAGATTCACAGTACTGTTCTCATTATCTTCACTTATTTTTAGGATAAAAGTTGGTCACCTTTATCAGAGGATTTAAACCAGTATCATCAAAACTAAAGACAGCCATTTCAGGGAAACGTTTTTTGACCGCTGTCAAAAGATTCTTCTGTAAGTTTACTAATGTATACATAGTTATTAACTAAGTTTAAGAATTTCACAAAGTGTCCAAAATGAAGGTCTTAATTTAAATGGATACATAAAATTTTTTCCCTGAGCTGACAATTCTAATATTTAAAGATTAGTTTCAACAAGCAAGCAGGATGTTAGGCACCATGGGGAATATAAAATGCACTCACTTAACAATCTCTACAAAGGAGGGTAGAAGGGAGGAGCTTAATATTAGCATTCATATGACCTCAATACAAAGTAGAATTCAATGAACAGTACTAAAGAAGTCAAAGCAGGGGCACATGATGCCTATTAGGACAACAGGTTTTCATAGTTTCATAAAGAAAATCTGCTACATGTTAAAGAAGATTTAAAAAAAACACCTAAATCTGGGATTAAAAAAAAAAAAAATACATTCTTCAAAAACATTCTTCTTAAAAACTTTAAAATAACACAACTTGGAAAACCAGGATTTAAGGATGAAGTCATGCCCTGAAAAATGGTAGCTTTTTACCTAATGGATGGAAAGGAAAACAAAGAACAAAGCAGTATACCACAGGACAATATGATTATCATTTGTCAAGTACTTCATTCCCAATGTTTAAGAAATACATTAAATACATTAAAAGCACCAGTACATTATAGCATTAATGCCATAGTTCAACTCTGAACAACAGGGACACTGACAAAACAAATAGTAAAACATATACAAAGTATGGCAATAAAGCAACTACCCTCTCCTAGGTATCATGAAGAGAAAAAACACAGTTCTGCAAGATCACACAATCTAGAGTTCCCACCAAACTGACAGACTCCTGACTCAAGAAATCAAAGGTAGTCAGCCCCAAAACTAAACTGCACTTTAAAATGGTGAAACACTGCTTTATAGTAGTTAAGATTCAGTAACGAACTTGGGTAAGCAGAAGTATTACTTCATATACAGAAGACAAAACAGATGTCAGCGGTTCATACGGTTCATAGATATAAACCATAATGGCTTCCATTTGACTACTAGTGTTCTTAGAGATTCATTTCAATAGACAATTATTGATGCCAAGTATATGGAGAGCAGAAGACACAAAGATGAATGAAACAGGCCCTAGCTTAATAAATATTAAAAGAACATCACTAGAAAATACAATCAAGATTATGAGCACTGAGCTCACAGAATTTATAGTCTACTCCACAATTTAAGTAGGAATAGCTGGTGTTTAACACGGGTGAACTTAACTAAATAACACTCTAAACTTCGCTCTTCCCCAGCATTTCTCTTTCAATCCTTTTAAAGTAGAAACTACTCAATTTCCTACCCGCCTCATATTCTGACTGCTGTCTTTCTGATTCTCCATTAATCCCTACTCCTCACCCTATCCCTATCCTTAATAATCTCTATCATCCTATTTATATTCAAGTCATTCTTTCCACTCCTATTCCTTAAGGGTTTGTACACCTAGCTGAGAGCCTTCCTCTTCTTTCTGACTGTCAGTGTCACCCTAAGTGACTCTAACATTCAGTGGGTTCTTAAGTTTCTTCCAACAACTTTAAATTTAGAAAAAAGGACAAGATGGCACGAGAATGAAAGATAAGTAGCAATGAAGGACTGAAAATGGAACTTCTATTTAAACCTTTTACTCCATCTTTTCCACTTCAGGCTTTTTGAAGATTAAAACCCAATAGCTCCTAGCACCCACAGAATAAAAGCCAAATCCCCTACAAAGTTAGGCCAGCTAACTTTATCATTCTCATTTCCTACAAATCCAAGTGAAGTCCTTTATGTTCCCTTTAAACTTATACTGGTCCACCATACTATGCTCCTACCTACCTACCTTTTTATTTATTCATGCCATTTCCCTTACTGAGATTATCTTTTGCCTATGTTTAACATGATGAATCTTCTATAATACTTTAGGCTCATCAAACATGACCTCCTCTTTCTACTTTGCCCTGAATTCTTCAGGCAAAATAATTCCCCTTCAAATCTGATTACCTCACTAAAACTGGGAGGTGAGGTTTCCTGCTGATAGGCACTGTGTCTTAATTCTTTTCTGGTGGGTAAGCCACAGGAGAGACTCAGTATCTGTGGGACCTCTGAACTTTGCTAATGAAAATCTTATTCCCTAGTGTTTCTATCAATGTCCTTTTTAATTCACAGCAATCACTATATTTACGATATATTTTGTGCATACAATGCTATTTAAAAGGTGCCTCTACATCCATTTATATTTCCCTAGAAAGGAAAAGCACCAAAAGAACTTTATTATAAAAGCTAAGTCTACTTAAGTAAGTGGCCTACAAAACAGTCTAGAGCTTACCATAAAATTACCAACTTCATTCTCTCAGGCAATTAGTACCACTATATAAACATTTAAATTTACCTATGAATAAACATAGTATTTAAAACTCCAGTTCTTCCCATTCTCCCTCTAAAGATGAGGAGAAACATTAATAAACTGAGCAAGTAGTTTACATAGAAACATCATTTTCAGCAAAATAAAAGCAGTAGCATATGTTATTCTACAAAGAGAATTTACACACACACACACACACACAAAATCAACAGGAAGTCACTTAAAAATTGAAATTATTCTCCTTCGAAGCATCATTTTTCCTACCTGAAAAACAGAGTGCTTAGAACTGATCAGGATTACAAGGCACAGATTCAAGTATATAAGTCTGTAACCTAAGTTTCAGAAAGATGGAGATCTTTGATTTAACACAAATGCATAGCCCAGTGCCTGGCATTAACAGGTCCTCAATAGGCAGTTTTCTGAATGAATGAAAAGTGAAGAGGATGAAGCTCCTCTTACTCTGCCTTCCTCACACTGATTCCATCAAAGACAGACATTATTTGAAGAACAAGATAGGACTTTGAAAACCACTGGAATAAATATTTCTTTTAGCAATAATAAACTTTCTAGTAGAGTTGAAAAGTCAACATCTTTTCTGTTCAGCTATTTTCCTAAAAGAACTAACTTTTACAGTACAGAAATTAGTTTTTATAAACTCACTTATGAGGCTATCTTACTATTATTACTAAAAAGTAGAAATTTGGGGAAAAAGGAGGAAATTAACCTTAAGGCAAATCTAAGAAACTTGTTATTCATAACAAGATTAGGATAATAAAGTTTTTCTATATTAAAACCAAAGAGTTTCTCCTGACCTTAAGAAACAATTAAAAATGGAAAAACTTTTATTCTAAACATGTATTATGGCACATGAAAGGACAACAGTAAACTCAAAAACTATCATTTTCCTAAGGAACCAAAATTATCAAGGTACATAATCATTATATAAATTTAATGCTCATTCAGGCTAACTAATTCCAATCATTTTATACATTAATAATCTTAAGTTCAGAAAAATTTAGTAATTTGATTCAATATTTAGTGGTAGAATCAGGTCTAATGCCTCATTCTCCCTACTTTCTATCCAGTACTTTTTTTCACTGCATCTACTTCTAAATTATTTATTATTAAACTATTATTATTTATTATTACGGAGTTCTTAGCAGTGTATAGAAGAAAAGCTAAGTACTCTGTAGAGACTTTCTATGAACTTTGATACCACAGAACCCTAAACCATTCTCTTACCTTCCAGGCAGAAGGTGCAATGTAGAAACAGGCACTATTGATTTACATGCAAACTCTCTCTCTGCACATTATATCAGTAACATCCCTAAGTCCTATTTGGGAGAACAAATGGACTTCCTATATCAGAGGACAAACATTTTACACTACTGTATGATGGCTCTGTCAGTTAAGACTTCTGTAATAGTGTCCCCTTTAGACAGTACTGTATTTGTATGATTTTTTTCAAGTGTCTTATAAAATCAAACTAAAAATGAAATAAGATCAACAGGAAACAGAAAAATGAAAGCACAGATATCACCAGAGGTTCAAAAACTTAATTCAACTGAAACAAAGAAATCATCAGATATGCCGATACTGGCACATTTCCTAGTCAGAAATTAACTAGCTTAACGTGGTCAAATCAGTATTTGTGAAAGAAAAAAAAAATTAAAGAACATCTTCAGATGCTGCTGCTATTTCATTAATACTTATAGGAGAAATAAAAGTTCAGCAGATTCACTTTTTAATTCTTTAGCATAATCAACTTGAATACATGTTCTCTGGAATATAATGTAGAGAACTGGCTATATTTTGAAATAACAGTTAATCTTAGATATGGGACCACTTTAAGAGACTATATGAAGCTCTTAACAATTACCACAGAGTTATTGTTCACATGACTCCAATTTCCACCTAACCATGTTTCAGAGTCCAAAAATCTGTCACATTAACACTGACCTCTCACTCTGACCTTCCCTCCTCTCCTCACTTTTTGAATCAAAGCACATAAATATAGAGGTTTTTTCCCTGCATCTGTGCCCAAGCTGCAAAGCACTTCTTTAAAAAAAGAAAAAAAAAAAAAAAGGAAGAAAGATAAATCATACATTCAGGCCAACTCCCACAGAGATATCTTTTCCCTCACTTGCCAATTCCTTAGTATATTCCCCACAGGAGCTACTCCAAGCCTCTTCATCTCATTTTCAGAAGATACACTGCTTAATTATTAGATTTGCAGTAGTTTTAGAACTAAAGCATCTCAAAGATACTCCTGCCAACTCCTTGATTTTAACCATAAATAAACCAAAAACTAAAATTTAAAGGACTACAGTTTTATAAACACTGAGGCAATATTCATGAAACTCCACATGCACCCTCAATTTCAGCATCTTCATCCATTCATTATGCCTCAGGAGCAGATTTATAGAAAAGTTAGGGATTCAGCCTGAAGCCACACTGCTTGAATACTGTTTTCAGCTAGGATACTTACTAACTTTGTGAAAGTGAAATGTTAGTCGCTCAGTTGTGTCCAACTCTTAGTAAACCCATGGGCTGTAGCCTGCCAGGCTCCTCTTTCCATGGAATTCTCCAGGCAAGAATACTGGAGTGGGTTGCCAATCCCTTCTCCAGAGGATCTTCCTGATCCAGGGATCGAACATGGGTCTCCTCTATCGCAGGCGGATTCTTTAGAATCTGAGCTACCGGGAAGTCCCTAACTTCGTGTATTTGGACAAATAACCAACACTGTGTGCCTGGGTTTCTTCATTTTTAAACAGAGGTAATAATAGTAGTATCTGGCTCCTTGTGTTGTGACCATTAACTAAGTGAACACATCCAAAAGCACTAAAAGTGGACCTAGCACATAGTAAATGCTAAATAAGACTTAGCTGGGATCATTATCATCATGCCCTGTGAGAATCTGCTCCCCTTCTACCTTTACTTCTCCACTGTTCCATTTCACATTCCCTTCATATCCAAACTTCAGCTGCTCCAAACTTCTCCTCTACAGCTGTAAACAAACCTCTTCCACTCTACTTTTGTTTTTTTGATGCCAAGATTCTTAAATTAGTCTTCATTTCTCACACCTGTTTACCATAGTTTGCTTTTGAAGATTCATCCCTCGGCTCTGGGATTTTCGTTTTTGAACTCCCAACACGTATTCCTCAGTGCAAGCTACCAAATGTCAGATCTCACTCTCCAGTTCTGAGTTCCTGCCAAGCTCCAAACCCACCATATCTCTACTTGGACACCTTATTATAATCTCTCACACAAATTTCCTCACATGTAAAATGGTTTCTAAGTTGACTTCTAACTATAAAAGTTTCCAATATTAACCTAAAGCAAAATTTTTCATCTCCTCTACCCATTCTAAATCCATTTTCCACCGAAGTTCACAATAATTCTTTTGGTAGCACCATAATTCTCTCCCAGTAACTAAATTTTATCTTATTTCAGAATTGTTGACATCACATTTTTAGACTATCATCTTAATTAGCTTTTTCCAGGTCTTCCTCTGTTTCTAGCACACACATTCCCTCAATTCTACTTTATATCACTCTCATCTTAATCTTAAAATATTCTGTCATATTATCATCCACTTAAAAACCTCCAATAAACCTTCATTGTAAAGTTCAAATTCCTTAGCTTGGCATTCAAGTTTTTCTCCAATCTATTCCCAAATCAACTCTGCAACACTACACTCCACTAATCCCCATAAATTGTTACACACCTCAATCCAACTCTACTTACCACCAAGTTTATTTCTGTATAATCATGAGACATCTGACATCCTGGAAACACCTGCTGCATCGTTCACTTATATTCGAAATTTTTCATGGTTCAGTTCAATTTCATCCTTTCCTATGAAATGTTACAGCCCACGGTAGTATCTCCCTCATTTGAATAACTAAGCCATTTATTGCCTATACAACTCATTTGCCCTTTAATTATGTAATGCCACACACTGTTATCTAAATATGTATATCATCTCTCACATCAGAATAAAAACAAAAACAAACCTGGAAAGGGACAGCATCATATCTGTTTGCATCTACTACATTTTCTTAGAAAGTTGTACAGTTAGGCACTTAACAACAACAACAAAAAAAACTACTGAACGAATGAAGAACTTAATCCCCTTGCTTCATGAGACACTAGCTACCTGCTCATGTAATTCCATTTAAGAGAAAAGAATTACAGAAGAGTAGAAATATAAAGTGATTATTTTGTAACCATTGTAGAAATAATGATTCATGCAAGAATCATCAATGGATGCTAAAACCATCACATGAAAAGTTTCTTGGGGAACAGGATATTTACACAGTCTCAAAATATATCTGAACAAATTACTTATGAATTACAAAGGGAAAAAAGGTACCTTCACAGTGGAGAAATCTGGCGGACACCAAGTGATCAAAGTTAACATCACCAATAATGGGATAAACTGACATCATGTGCCTCCTGATGTGCTGCACTGAGGACACAACATCACTTATGTATAATTCCTGCCAAAAACGCACAACCTGAAACTAGTCATGAGGAAACAATCAGACAAACCAAAAACCGAGGGACAATCTACAAAACAACTGACCTATACTCTCAAAAATGTCAGTGTGCTCAAAGACAAAAGCAGGCTGAGAAATTGAGTGAGTGATCCTGGATGAAGATCCTGGATCAGGAAACATACTGCGATAAAGGACATCACTGCCACAAAGGACACCGGTGAATCTGAATGTGGATCATATTAGGTAATAGTTTTATGTTCATGTTAAGCTGCCTGGTTTTAAATATTGTTCTTTGGTTAAGTGAGAGAATTTCCTTGTTCTTAGGAGAAATATTCCAAAGCATTTGAGTGTAAACGAATCCAAAACTAATTCTCTGTCTGGCAATAATAATAATACCAATAATAGTAATAACAAATACCAATAGAAAATTGGCTAAAATGTGGCAAAATCTTGACAACTGGTAAATCTACAATATAAAGAAATTATTGTACTACTGATGCAACTTTTCCATTTTTTTTTTCAGAACAAAATTTAAAAAACAAATACCCTAATACCACGCAAAAACTCTGAGACGTTTTTATTTATCTGTGGTATTTTACATCTTATCTGACAATCTTAAAGCAGGACATACTTATAGTGGAAGAGTCTGCTTTATAAAAAACATTTGTTCTAAAAAAAAAACAAATACATCTTTTTGGAACCAAAGAACCATTTTATAATGTTAACACTCCAACACTAATTTATCTTAAAAAATTCCTATTCATTGTAATAAAACTCAGTTAAAATGAATAAGGCCAATTTCATTTGTAAAAAGTCTTAGACATCATTTTTTAAACAATGTAGTCATCTTACTTTCAAATATACAAAGACGACAAAACTAAAATGGGCAGATAAGCATTTTAAAGAAAATGATAATCTATAATTAACTTATTCATAAACAACCATATGTATATTAAATTTATTTCTGAAATTATACTTATCAAAGATCACAAATTCCACCTTCCCTTAATTATCAAAAATTCTAATTTAGCTGAATATAAGTTTTTAAGTGAGGTTTTACAACATTGCTACTATTATTTCTATAGGCTTCCTGGAACCTTTAAAAATAATTCTTCTAGGTTCAATACAGTTAGCAATAGTCCTTTAAAAGTTGGATACCTTATTTATGAGATGTTCGGTAACAACTTCTCTTAGTCCAGTGTAGAGCTTTTCTCCATGTTTATGCAAAACCATTGTATATGCATTTCTATAGAGCTCCTCAAAACTAAGACCACTGTTATTCTTACGCTGGATTTCTTGAATTGCATTTTTCAGAAGGTCCCAAATGCTGTTTACATATTTTTCATCCATGGTCATCTGTAATATCCAAAAGAGAGAAAGAGACAAAAAAAAAGAAAAAACCAATGGTTGAAAATCTTTCTGTATTTGTCCATATAGTAAATATTTTATTATATGATTATGATTTGTCCACATAGTAAATATTTTATTATGATTATGATTACATATCTCTATGACTTACAAGGATGCTAACAATCTATTTTAACAGAAATAATTAAATTTAAAATACATTTAAAATAGTTTTTAGAGCTGAAAGAAGCAATTTTAAAATTTCATTTTAAGACCTCCCTCCTTCCTTATCTGCAGCACAACCCTCCACTTTAAATAAAATCGTAATTCCAGATGTTAATACTTGTTTTAGCCAAAAATATAGGACGTCTTTTCCCTAAGTTTATTTAGTAGATACAAGCTCATATGTTCCTTGATGAAAAAACATTGGGGACATGAACACTATTTTCCTCTCCTGAAGATCTGCAGAGCTCCTTAGCAAATTAAAGATGAGGAGATCTGCAATTAAAAAACAAAACAACAATAAATCCACACATTTTCTTTGTTTAACCTAGTATTCTCTCATTTTCCACCTTTCCCAGTTTAGATTCCATGGTCTGTCATTTCTGAGCCCTGTTGCATACACCCATAAATAACTCGTCCCTTTCCCCCACTTCAAAATACTTGCCATTCTACACCCCAACTGCCCACCTACCCTCACAGGCACTCACAAAGCTGAATGTAACTACAGACATACATATATACAACCGTATTCAATCCATCTCAATTTAAATTCATAACCACAAACCATATGTGGGCCCTTAATACAATCCCACGGTTCTACTTTCCTAGTCTAACTCTACTTTCCTAGATGATTTTATGCTGTCTCCTCCATCCTCAACCCTAGGATAATGACTTGCTTCCTGTTCCACTGAGAAAACAGAAACAACCTGAAGAGAGCGTCATATCCACTAACCTATATGACTGTACGCCAACATAACCTGCTAGCTCTTGTGCTTGAAGTGCCAAGTTCTTATACTCAAATTACAGCACAGGTACCAGAAACAGACATCATCAAGGGACTTAGAAATGCAGAATTTCAGGCCCCATCCCAGACCAATGGAACTGTATCTGCAGTTTAACAAGCACCCCAGGTGATACCTGTACAGAACAAAGTTTAACAAGTACTACTCTAGGTCCATCCCAAGTCACCTATTCATGGACCTCCCTATAGCAATCTACCTTTCCAGCATCATCAAAATTTTCCTCTGTGCTAAGTAATTTCCATCTGCAATTTATATCCTCAGTTTCCCACCTTAAAAACAAATCCTCACAATCCCACATATTTCTCCAGCACCATCAGAAAACCTTTTTTCATTTACAACACAATCACAGAGCTAGGGAGAGGACTTCTATATCTGTTATCCCCAGGTCACATTTTCCCCACTGTATCTTGAATCCATTCTAATAAGGCTTTCATATCTACCATTTCACCAGCCCAGGTGGAGCTAGTGGTAAAGAACTCTCCTGCCAATGCAGTAGACGTAAGAGATGCAGGTTCGATCCCTGGGTCGGGAAGACTCCATGGAGAAGGAAACAGCAACACACTCCAGTATTCTTGCCTAGAGAATCCCTTGGGCAGAGGAGCCTGATGGGCCACAGTCCATAGGTTCGCAAAGAGCTGGACACAACTGAAGCGATTTAGCACACACACACACTCCACCATTTCACAGAAACTACTCTACAGAAGGTCACCAGTGACCTTGCACACTGCTATTTCTAACAAAGTCTCACTTCTCATCTTACTTGACCACTCTGGTAGCAATTCAAAGGCCCAATTATTCAGATTGATACAGATTCCTCCCTTGCCTTTCAAGCACTACCATCTCTTGTTTTTCTTTCTATTCCACTCGCTCCTATTTTGCCAGCCTGCTTACTGATTCTTACACATCACCACAACCTCCAACTCTTGTCAGAACCTCTTATCTATCCAAACTCAGTTTTCAGGTGAAGTTAACTCATCTGGTCTCCTGGCTTTAAGTCAACCTCAAAATTTACATATCCTGTTGGGAGCCACCCTCTCCCACCAACCACTTAATACCAGGTTCCCATATCCAGCCCTCTAACTCAATACTGATACTTGAAAATCTACTAAGGGTCTCAATCACATCTAGAACAGAACGGCTAATCTTTCCCCCTAAGTTGGCATCCCTACAGTCTTCTCCAGCAAGAAGACATCCACTCCATCTTTCCTGGTGCTAAGGCCAAAAAGTTTGCAGTCAGTCCCCTTTAGTCTATCACCTCACTACTAATCCAAGAGGAATTTCTGTTGTCTCTATCTTCAGTCTTCAAGATGGCAGAGTAAAACGATGTGCACTCATCTTCTGCTGCAAGAACTCCAAAATTGCAACTTGCTGAAGAACAATCATCGACAGGATAATGTTGAATCCCACCAAGAAAAGATACCCCCCACATTCAAGGGCAAAGGAAAAGCTCCAACAAGACAGTTCAGTTCAGTCGCTCAGTCATGTCCGACTCTTTGCGACCCCATGAATTGCAGCACGCCAGGCCTCCCTGTCCATCACCAACTTCCGGAGTTCACTCAGACTCACGTCCATCAAGTCAGTGATGCCGTCCAACCATCTCATCCTCTGACATCCCCTTCTCCTGCCCCCAGTCCCTCCCAGCATAAGAGTCTTTTCCAATGAGTCAACTCTTCACATGAGGTGGCCAAAGTACTGGAGTTTCAGCTTTAGTATCATTCCTTCCAAAGAAATCCCAGGGCTGATCTCCTTCAGAATGGACTGGTTGGATCTCCCTGCAGTCCAAGGGACTCTCAAGAGTCTTCTCCAACACCACAGTTCAAAAGCTGTCTTGTTTGGTGCTCA
>NW_011494640.1:10871659-10878894 GCF_000754665.1 Bison bison bison | reverse complement strand
TCAAAAGCATCAATTCTTTGGTGCTCAGCTTTCTTCACAGTCCAACTCTCACGTCCATACACGACCACAGGAAAAACCATAGCCTTGACTAGACGGACCTTTGTTGGCAAAGTAATGTCTCTGCTTTTCAATATGCTATCTAGGTTGGTCATAACTTTCCTTCCAAGGAGTAGGCGTCTTTTAATTTCATGGCTGCAGTAGGAGGGGCAAAATCAGATTCAGAATCAAACCCCATACCTGCCAGAGACGCTCAGAGGGCTCAAACAAAATCTCGTGTGCATCAGGACCCAGAGACCCCAGAGACTGAGCCAGACCTGCCTTTGAGTGTTTGAGTGTCTTCTGAGGAGATTTGGGTCAGCAATGGCCTGCCACGGGGACAGGGGCTCTGGCTGCAGCAGACCTGGGTCATGCAGAGTGTGATGTTAACCCCTCTTGGAGAAGGGCGCCATTAACTCCATCACAGAGCCGCCAAGCAGATGACCCACAAACTGCAGAACAATTGTACCAAAGAAATTCTAGCAATGTTAAGAAAGTTCTAGGACCCACAACAGACTCCCTAATCTGGGGATCTGGCTAAGGGACTGAGAACGCTCGGGGAATTTGACTTTGGAGGCCAGTGGGATTTGATTATAGAACTTCCAAAGGACTAGGGAAACAGACTCCTGGAAGGCACAAACAAAACTCTGTGCACGCCAGGAGAAAGGAGCAGTGTCCCCACAAAAGACTAAGCCAGAATTGCCTATGAGAGTCCACGAGTCTCTGGTGGAACCGTGGGTCAACAGTGGACTGCTGCAGGGTCAGGGACACTGAATACAACAGTGCATACACAAGTCCTTTTGAAGGAGGTCACCAAGACTGTAATTGCCCCTACCATAGTTTGGCCTCAGGCTAAAAACAACAGAGAGGGAACACAGCCCAGCCCATCAACAGACAATTGGATTAAAGATTTACTGAGCATAGCCCCTCACCAATACCTTCTCCCACAGTCAGTCTCTCCCAACAGGAAGCTCCCACAAGCCTCTTATCCTTATCCATGAGGGAAGACAGAATGAAAGACAGACACCACAATCACAAAAAAATAACCAAACTGATCACATGGACCACAGACCTGTCTAACTCAACGAAACTATGAGCCATGCCGTTTAAGACCACCCAAGAGAGATGGGTCATATTGGAGAGTTCTGACAAAATGTGGTTTGCTCGTGAAGGGAATGGCAAACCACTTCAGCATTCTTGCCTTGAGAACCCCATGGACAGTACAAAAAGGCAAAAAGATGGAGCAATGAAAGATGAACTCCCCAGGTCAGTAGGTGCCCAATATGCTACTGGAGATCAGTGGAGAAATAACTCCAGAAAGAATGACAAGACAGAGCCAAAATGGAAACAATGCCCAGTTGTGGATGTAACTGGTGATGGAAGTAAAGTTCCATGCTGTAAAGACCAACATAGCATAGGAACCTGGAATGTTAGGTCCATGACTCAAGGTAAATTGGAAGTGGTCAAACAGGAGACAGAAAGAGTGAACATTGACATTTTAGGAATCAGTGACTAAAACGGACTGGAATGGGTGAATTAATTCGAATGACCATTTTATCTACTTCTGTGGGCAAGAATCCCTTAGAAGAAAAGGAGTAGCCCTCAGAGTCAACAAAAGAGTCCGAAATGCAGTACTTGGATGCAATCTCAAAAACGACACAATGATCTCTGTTCATTTCCAAGGCAAACCAACCATTCAATCTCACAGTAATCCAAGTCTATGCCCCGATCGTAACACTGAAGAAGCTGAAGTTGAAAGGTTCTATGAAGACCTACAAGACCTTCTAGAACTAACATGAAAAGAAGATGCCCTTTTCATCACAGGGGACTGGAATGCAAAAGTAAGAAGTCAAGAGTTACATGGAGTTAACAGGCAAGTTTGGCCTCAGAGTACAAAATAAAGCAGGGCAAAGGCTAACAGAGTTTTACCAAGAGAATGCTGGTCATAGCAAACATCCTCTTCCAACAACACAAGAGATAACTTTACACATGGACATCACCAGATGGTCAATACAAAATCAGACTGATTATATTCTTTGTAGCCAAAGATGGAGAAGCTCTACACAGTCAGCAAAAACAAGACCGGGAGCTGACTGTGGCTCAGATCATGAACTCCTTATTACCAAATTCAGACTTAAAATTGAAGAAAGTAGGGAAAACCACAAGGCCATTCAGGTATGATCTAAATCAAATCCTTTATGACTATACAGTGGAAATGAGAAATGAATTCAAGGGATTAAATCTAATAAGAGTGGCTGAAGAACTATGGATGGAGGTTCATGACACTGTATAGGAAGGCAACAGTGATCAAGACTACCCCCAAGAAAAAGAAAGGCAAAATGGTTGTCTGAGGAGGCCTTACAAATAGCCAAGAAAAGACGAGAACAAAAGGCAAGGAGAAAAGCAAAGATATACATACCCATCTGAACGCAGAGTTCCAAACAACGCAAGGAGAGATAAGAAAGCATTCCTCAGTGATCAATGTAAAGAAATGGAGGAAAACAATAGAATGGGAAAGACTAGAGATCTCTTCAAGAAAATTCAGATACCAAGAAAACATTTCATGTAAAGATAGGCACAATAAAGGACAGAAACAGTATGGACCTAAAAGAAGTAGAAGATATTAAGAAGAGGGGGTAAGAATACACAGAAGAACTATACAAAAGAGATATTCATGACCCAGATAACCACGAAGGTGTGATCACTCACCTAGAGCCAGACATCCTAGAGTGCCAAGTCAAGTGGGCCTTAGGAAGCATCACTACAAACAAAGCTAGTGGAGGTGATGGAATTCCAGTTGAGCTCTTTCAAATCCTAAAAGGTGATGCTGTGAAAATGCAGCACTCAATATGCCAGCAAATTTTGAAAATTCAGCAGTGTCCCTAGTGGCTCAGACACGGTAAAGCATTTACCTGCAATGTGAGAGACCTGGGTTCTATCCCTGGGTCGGGAAGATCCCCTGGAGAAGGAAATGGCAACCCACTCCAGTACTCTTCCCTAGAAAATTCCATGGATGGAGGAGTCTGGTGGTCTGCAGTCCATGGGGTCGCACAGATGGGACACGACTAGATGACTTCACAGCAGTGGCCACAGGACTGGAAAAGGTCAGTTTTCATTCCAATCCCAAAGACAGGCAATGCCAAAGAATGTTCAAACTAGTGCACAATTGCATTCATCTCACATGCTAGCAAAGTAATACTCAAAATTCTCCAAGCGAGACTTCAACAGTACGTAAACCAAGAACTTCCAGATGTTCAGGCTGGATTTAGAAAAGGCAGAGGAACCAGAGATCAATTGCCAACATCCTTTGCATCATTGTAAAAGAAAGTTCTAGAAAAACATCTACTTCTGCTTTAATAAATACACCAAAGCCTTTGACTGTGTGGATCACAATAAACTGTGGGAAATTCTGAAAGAGATGGGAATACCAGACCACCTGACCTGCCTCCTGAGAAACCTGTATGCAAGTCAAGAAGCAACAATAAGAACCAGACATGGAACAACTGACTGGTTCCAAATTGGAAAAGGAGTACGTCAAGGCTGTGTATTGTCCCCGTTTCCTGTTTTTTCAACCTCTATGCAAAGTACATCATGTGAAATGCCAGCTGGGTGAAGCTCAAGATGGAATCAAGATTGCCAGAGAAGTATCAATAACCTCATATATGCAAATGACACCACCCTTAATGGCAGAAAGTGAAGAGGAACTAAAGAGTTTCTCTTTAGTGAAAGAGAAAGAGCAGAGTGAAAAAACTGGCTTAAAACTCCATATGCAGAAAACTAAGACCATGGCATCTGGTCCCATCACTTCATGGCAAATAGATGGGGAAACAATGGAAACAGTGACAGACTATTTTCTTGGGCTCCATAATTACTGCAGATGGTGACTGCAGCCATGAAATTAAAAGACACTTGCTCCTTGGAATAAAAGCTGTGACAAACCTAGACAGCATATTAAAAAGCAGGGACATTACTTTGCCAACAAAGGTCCATCTAGTCAAAGCTATGGTTTCTCCAGCAGTCATGTATGGATGTGAGAGTTGGACTATAAAGAAAGCTGAGTGCCGAAGAATTGATACTTTTTGAACTGTGGTGTTGGAGAAAACTCTTAACAGTCCCTTGAACTGCAAGATCAAACAGTCCATCCACAAAGGAAATCAGTCCTGAATAGTCATTGGAAGGAATGATGCTGACGCTCCAGTGCTTTGGCCACCTGATGGGAAAAAATACCTCACTGGAAAAGACCCTGATGCGGGGAAAGACTGAAGGCAGGAGGAGAAGGGGATGACAGAGGACGAGATGGTTGGATGGCATTACCGACTTTATGGACACGAGTTTGACCAAGCTCTGAAAACTGACTACGGACAGGGAAGCCTGGCATGCTGCAGTCTGTGGCATCACAAAGAGTCGGACACAACTGAGCAACTGAACTGATCTTCAGAATGCATCCAAAACTAAGTCCTCACTTCTTCCCCTGTTACTAGCCTAATCCAAACCACCATTATCTCTCAGATTACTACAACAGTGTCCTAACTGGTCTGCTTCTGCTCTTGGCCCACTATCATAAAGCAATCAGAGTGACCCTTCTGAAAAACAAGCCAAATCATGTCACTTGGTTGCTCACAACTCTCAGTGGGTGACTTCTCTTGGAGATAAGAGTCCTAAACACTATCCTACAAACTCTTACTCGACCTGACAGTCTCTGTGACTTCATCTATCCTTCCCCCTTGCTTTCTCTGCTCCAGCCCTATAAGTCCTCTTGTTATTCCTTGGAACATGATAAACAAGTTCACTTCAAGGTGGTTTTTGCTATTCTCTCTGTCTGGAAATGGTCTTCCCCCAGATATCTGCATGTCTCATCCCCCTATCAAACACAAACACTGCTCAACCTTTAATGAAGTCACCTTAAAATGAAGTTTTAACTGTCTACTCTAAAGCAACAGCCTCCTCCTACTTGCTGCTGTTGTCTCCCACAACAACATGCAACCCCATGGACTGCAGTCCATCACGCTCCTGTCATTGGATTTTCCAGGCAAGAATACTGGAGTGATTTGCCATTTCCTCCTCCAGGGGATCCTTCCTGACCCAGGGATGGAACCCGTGTCTCCTGCATTGATTGGCAGGCAGATTCTTTACCACTGAGCCACCAGGGAGGCCCCTCCCTCCTACTAGTGACCATCAAATGCCAACTTCACATTATCTCTTTTCCTGGTCTCTCTCTTTCCAGTCAAATATCAGTTCCATGAAAGCAGGGATTTTCCTCACTACTGAATAAACTCAGCCATTAAAATAATACCTGGCATTTAACAAGCACTTGTTGATAAATTTTCTACTTATCTCTGACTTAAGCAGCCCTTTTCATGCCATATAAAACCTACAAGTTCTCTGTTCACAACCAGGGAAACACTACATCAATTACTCATCTGACCCATGTCTACTTCTGACTTGAAATGGATAAGATACTGAACAAATAAAATCCTCTCCAAAGAGGGCTGTAAGAAAATTTGGAGGTGATGGATATATTTACTGCATATACTGCGATCTCTTCACAAATGAATACTTACCTCCAAGCTCATCAAATTGCATACATTTAATATGTACAGCTTATCTCAATAAAGAGATTTTTAAAAAGACATTAAACAAAAAAAGAAAAAAGAATCCTCTTCAAGTCCTGTCCAAAGGGTATGAACGTGAAAAGAGGAAGGAGTAGGTAGGTAGACAAAACAGTTTTTTCAGTCAAACAATTTCAACTCTCAGTCAAGAGGATTCTTAGGCAGATAACTCAAACTAAGTCTTATTATTCTAATCTTTTCTGGAGAGTTTAAAAAGGAACTCTTTAGAAAACAACAACTTTCTTGTTTCTCAAACCTTATTCAAATCCAGGTCTATCAGAGACTTCTCTGAAACAGCCTTAAGAGACTTTACCATTGTATCTAAAGTACAACCTAAGGGCGGCGGCGGCTGCGACCGGCACACTAAGCGCGGCCGAGAGAAGCTACCTGACGTCCGAGGTCAGGGGCAGAAGCCAGGAGGACCCCATGCCCGAAGGGCGGCGGCCAAGAGGAGTTACCCGACATCCGAGGTCAGGGGCAGCAGCCGAGAATGCCAGGCTGTGTCCGCGCAGGAACGGCCTAGAAGAGCTACCCAACTCCGAGGTCAGGGGCAGCAGCCGGGAGGAGCTACCCCACATCCAAGGTCAAGGGCAGCAGCCGAGAGGAGTTACCCTGCGAACTGCCAAGAGGAGCTACCCTGCTAACGAGGTCAGGGGCGGCGGCCGGGAGGAGCTACCCCACGCCCCAACGCCTGAGGCCAGGGGTGGCGGCCGGGAGGAGCTGCCCTACGCCTGAGGCCAGGGGCGGTGGCCAGGAGGACCAACAGAACCTCCAAGGAGCTGTGGCTGCGCAGGCACAGGAGGGCCTAGAGGAACTATCCCACGCTGAAGGTCAGGAAGGGCGGCGGTGAGGAGATACCCCTCGTCCAAGGGAAGGAGCGGCAGCTGTGCTTTGCTTGAGCAGCCATGAAGAGATACCCCACGCCCAAGGTAAGAGAAACCGAAGTAAGACGGTAGGTGTAGCAAGAGGGCATCAGAGGGCAGACACATTGAAACCATACTCACAGAAACTAGTCAATCTAATCACACTAGGACCACAGCCTTGTCTAACTCAATGAAATTAAGCCATGCCTGTAGGGCAACCCAAGACGGGCGGGTCATGGTGGAGACATCTGACAGAATGGGGTCCACTGGAGAAAGGAATGGCAAACCACTTCAGTATTCTTGCCTTGATAACCCCATGCTGCTGCTACTGCTGCTAAGTCACTTCAGTTGTGTCCGACTCTCTGCGACCCCATAGACGGCAGCCCACCAGGCTCCTCTGTCCATTGGATTCTCCAGGCAAGAACATTGGAGTGGGTTAACATTTCCTTCTCCAATGCATGAAAGTGAAAAGTCAAAGCGAATTTGCTGAGCCGTGTTCGTCTCCTAGCGACCCCATGGACTGCAGCCTACCAGGCTCCTCCGTCCATGGGATTTTCCAGGCAATAGTACGGGAGTGGGGTGCCAATGCCTTCTCCATGATAATCCCATAAATAGTATGAAAAGGCAAAATGATAGGATACTGAAAGAGGAACTCCCCAGGTCAGTCAGTTCAGTTCACTTCAGTCGCTCAGTCATCTCCAACTCTTTGCGACCCTATGAATCGCAG
>NW_011494640.1:10867794-10871388 GCF_000754665.1 Bison bison bison | reverse complement strand
CAGGGCTGATCTCCTTCAGAATGGACTAGTTGGATCTCCTTGCAGTCCAAGGGACTCTCAAGAGTCTTCTCCAACACCACACTTCAAAAGCATCAATTCTTCAGCGTTCGGCCTTCTTCACAGTCCAAATCTCACATACATATGTGACCATAGGAATAACCATAGCCTTGACTAGACAGACCTTTGTTGGCAAAGTAATGTCTCTGCTCTTCAATATGCTATCTAGGTTGGTCATAACTTTCCTTCCAAGGAGTGCGCGTCTTTTAATTTCATGGCTGCAGTCACCATCTGCAGTGATTTTGGAGCCCAGAAAAATAAAGTCTGACACCGTTTCCACTGTTTCCCCATCTATTTCCCATGAAGTGATGGGACCGGATGCCATGATCTTCGTTTCCTGAATGTTGAGCTTTAAGCCAACTTTTTCACTCTCCTCTTTGGTTTTCATCAAGAGCCTTTTCAGTTCCTCTTCACTTTCTGCCATAAGGGTGGTGTCATCTGCATATCTGAGGTTATTGATATTTCTCCCGGCAATCGATTCCAGCTTGTGTTTCCTCCAGTCCAGCGTTTCTCATGATGTACTCTGCATATAAGTTAAATAAGCAGGGTGATAATAAACAGCCTTGATGTACTCCTTTTCCTGTTTGGAACCAGTCTGTTGTTCCATGTCCAGTTCTAACTGTTGCTTCCTGACCTGCATACAGATTTCTCAAGAGGCAGGTCAGGTGGTCTGGTATTCCCATCTCTTTCAGAATTTTCCACAGTTTCTTGTGATCCACACAGTCAAAGGCTCTGGCATAGTCAGTAAAGCAGAAACAGATGTTTTTCTGGAACTCTCTTGCTTTTTCCATGATCCAGAGGATGTTGGCAATTTGATCTCTAGTTCCTCTGCCTTTTCTAAAACCATCTTGAACATCAGGAAGTTCACAGTTCACATATTGCTGAAGCCTGGCTTGGAGAATTTTAGGCATTACTTTACTAGCATGTGAGATGAGTGCAATTGTGTGGTAGTTTGAGCATTCTTTGGCATTGCCTTACTTTGGGATTGGACTGAAAACTGACCTTTTCCAGTCCTGTGGCCACTGCTGAGTTTTCCAAATTTGCTGGCATATTGAGTGCAGCACTTTCACAGCATCATCTTTCAGGATTTGAAATAGCTCAACTGGAATGCCATCATCTCCACTAGCTTTGTTCGTAGTGATGCTTTGTAAGGCCCACTTGACTTCACATTCCAGGATGTGTGGCTCTAGATGAGTGATCACACCATCGTAATTATCTGGGTCATGAAGATCTTTTTTGTACAGTTCTTCTGTGTATTCTTGCCACCTCTTCTTAATATCTTCTGTTTCTGTTAGGTCCATACCATTTCTGTCCTTTATCGAGCCCATCTTTGCATGAAATGTCCCCTTGGTATCCCTAATTTTCTTGAAGAGATCTCTAGTCTTTCCCATTCTTTTGTTTTCCTCTATTTCTTTGCATTGATCGCTGAAGAAAGGCTTTCTTATCTCTTCTTGCTATTCTTTGGAACTCTGCATTCAGATGCTTATATCTTTCCTTTTCTCCTTTGCTTTTCACTTCTCTTCTTTTCACAGCTATCTGTAAGGCCTCCCCAGACAGCCATTTTGCTTTTTTGCATTTCTTCTCCTTGGGGATAGTCTTGATCCCTGTCTCCTGGATAATGTCACGAACCTCATTCCATAGTTCATCGGGCACTCACTCTATCAGATCTAGGCCCTTAAATCTACTTCTCACTTCCACTGTGTAATCATAAGGGATTTGATTTAGGTCATACCTGAATGGTAGGGGCCCAATATGCTACTGGAGATCAGTGGAGAAATAACTCCAGAAAGAATGAAGGGATGGAGCCAAAGCAAAAACAATACCCAGTTGTGGACGTGACTGGTGATAGAAGCAAGATCCGATGCTGTAAAGAGCAATATTGCATACGAACCTGGAATGTGAGGTCCATGGTTCAAGGCACATTGGAAGCGGTCAAACAAGAGATGGCAACAGTGAATGTCAACATTATAGGAAACAGCAAACTAAAATGGACTGGAATGGGTGTATTTAACTCAGATGACCATTATATCTACTACTGCAGGCAGGAATCCCTCAGAAGAAATGGAGTAGCCATCATGGTCAACAAAAGAGTCTGAAATGCAGTAGCTGGATGCAATCTCAAAAATGACAGAATGATCTCTGTTCGTTTACAAGGCAAACCATTAATTATCACAGTAATCCAAGTCTATGCCCCAACCAGTAACGCTGAAGAAGCTGAAGTTGAACGGTTCTATGAAGACCTACAAGACCTTTAAGAACTAACACCCCAAAAAGATGTCCTTTTCATTATAGGGGACTGGAATGCAAAAGTAGGAAGTCAAGAAACACCTGGAGTAACAGGCAAATTTGGCCTTGGAATACGGAATGAAGCAGGGCAAAAACTAACAGAGTTTTGCCAAGAAAATGCACTGGTCATAGCAAACACCCTCTTTCAACAACACAAGAGAAGACTCTACACATGGACATCACCAGATGGTCAACACCGAAATCAGATTGATTATATTCTTTGCAGCCAAAGATGGAGAAGCTCTATACAGTCAACCAAAACAAGACCAGGACCTGACTGTGGCTCAGACCATGAACTCCTTATTGCCAAATTCAGACTGAAATTGAAGAAAGGGAAAACCACTAGACCATTCAGGTATGACCTAAATCAAATCCCTTATGATTATACAGTGGAAGTGAGAAATAGATTTAAGGGCCTAGTCTGATAGATACAGTGTCTGATGAACTATGGAATGAGGTCCGTGACACTGTACAGGAGACAGGGATCAAGACCATCCCCATGGAAAAGAAATGCAAAAAAGCAAAATGGCTGTCTGGGGAGGCCTTACAAATAGCTGTGAAAAGAAGAGAAGGGAAAAGCAAAGGAGAAAAGGAAGGATATAAGCATCTGAATGCAGAGTTCCAAAGAATAGCAAGAAGAGATAAGAAAGCCTTTCTTCAGCGATCAATGCAAAGAAATAGAGGAAAACAAAAGAATGGGAAAGATTAGAGATCTCTTCAAAGAAATTAGAGATACCAAGGGGACATTTCATGCAAAGATGGGCTCGATAAAGGACAGAAATGGTATGGACCTAACAGAAACAGAAGATATTAAGAAGAGGTGGCAAGAATACACAGAAGAACTGTACAAAAAAGATCTTCATGACCCAGATAATTACGATGGTGTGATCACTCATCTAGAGCCACACATCCTGGAATGTGAAGTCAAGTGGGCCTTACAAAGCATCACTACGAACAAAGCTAGTGGAGATGATGGCATTCCAGTTGAGCTATTTCAAATCCTGAAAGATGATGCTGTGAAAGTGCTGCACTCAATATGCCAGCAAATTTGGAAAACTCAGCAGTGGCCACAGGACTGGAAAAGGTCAGTTTTCAGTCCAATCCCAAAGTAAGGCAATGCCAAAGAATGCTCAAACTACCACACAATTGCACTCATCTCACATGCTAGTAAAGTAATGCCTAAAATTCTCCAAGCCAGGCTTCAGCAATATGTGAACTGTGAACTTCCTGATGTTCAAGATGGTTTTAGAA
>NW_011494640.1:10844171-10866999 GCF_000754665.1 Bison bison bison | reverse complement strand
GCTGAAGCTGAAACTCCAGTAGTTTGGCCACCTCATGTGAAGAATTGACTCACTGGAAAAGACTCTGATACTGGGAGGGATTGGGGGCAGGAGGAGAAGGGGATGACAGAGGATGATGAGATGGCTGGATGGCATCACTGACTCGATGGTCGTGAGTCTGAGTAAACTCCGGGAGCTGGTGATGGACAGGGAGGCCTGGTGTGCTGCGACTTATGGGGTTGCAAATTGTCGGACACGACTGAGCGACTGAACTGCACTGAACCGAACCCTTATACAGAGGATGCCATCCATGTGAAATATAAATAAGATGTGACTTTTTACAACTTTGCACAAATAAAGGCCACAAGACAATGTGAGAATGATGGCCTCGAACAGTCCATACATGTGCAATGTGGTTTTCTTAACAGTTTGCTGACAGTATATATAGAGGTTACAATAAAGCAGACTAAGACACCATTCCTGAGGTTAAATCCTGAACATATAAAGAATGTTGAAAACACTTTCAAAGAAAGAAAAGTTAACTGTGGACTGAAAATGCCAGAGATAATTATACTGCTAAATAAAAGTTCAGCAAACCTTAAATGATCTTTTCAGGCTCTGTAACGAAGACCCCATGGAAGCTAAAAAAAACATACACGAGGGTCTCTACTCAGCATGAATTACTAAATTTTCTATTAGAAAGTAAAGTATTTTTAACATATTTTTAGTATAAAATATAGAAGTTACAAATATAAACTAAAATATAAACAAGTTTCAAATATTGTACAAATACTCTTAAAGAATCATTTCTCACACATATAAATTATTTTAAAATCCAAGATGTTATGTTTATTTTCCTCAGTATTTGTGCATTATAGGTACAAGTGGAAGACACAGGACAAAATGTTTCTTCTCATGATTGCTGAAGCATAAAAATGCTCAAAGACGAAAATAGACCCAGAGAAGTTAAATGACTTACCCAAAAATCACAGAGCTGGAATCAGAATCCATATTTTCAAATCTAGTCCAAACCACTGGACTCACCTACCATTCCTCTGTGCTAACTAGGTAAAGCAGCAGTATCAGTAATCACTGACAATCTTGGTAAACACAGTACAGTATATTATTAATAGTAGAGAACACAGATTTTGCTGCCCCCCATGCAGTGGAAACAGTGGCTGACTTTATTTTTCTGGGCTCCAAAATCACTGCAGATGGTGACTGCAGCCATGAAATTAAAAAGACACTTACTCCTTGGAAAGAAAGTTATGACCAACCTAGACAACACAATAAAAAGCAGAGACATTACTTTGCCAAAAAGGTCCATCTAGTCAAGGCTATGGTTTTTCCTGTGGTCATGTATGGATGTGAGAGTTGGACTGTGAAGAAGGCTGAGCACTGAAGAATTGATGCTTTTGAAGTGTGGTGTTGGAGAAGACTCTTGAGAGTCCCTTGGACTGCAAGGAGATCCAATCAGTCCATCCTAAAGGAGATCAGTCCTGGGTGTTCATTGGAAGGACTGAAACTCCAATACTTTGGCCACCTGATGTGAAGAGCTGACTCATTTGAAAAGACCGTGATGCTGGGAAAGATTGAGGGCAGGAGGAGAAGGAGATGACAGAGGATAAGATGGTTGGATGGCATCACCGACTCAATGGAGATGAGTGGGTGGACTCCCGGAGTTGGTGATGGACAGGGAGGCCTGGTGTGCTGCGGTTCATGGAGTTGCAAAGAGTCGGACACGACTGAGTGACTGACCTGATGCCTAGATTTGTCATGGCTTTGCTAAATGCATAAGCCACACAACCTTGGGCAAAATTACATAACTCCTCCAAATCTTTATTAAGAGGTTTCCCTAGTGGCTCACTGGTAAGGAATCTGCCTGCTAATGCAGGACATGTGGGTTCGATCCCTGAGTTGGGAAGATCCCCTGGAGGAAGAAATGGCAATCCAGTATTGGAGAATCCTTTAGACAGAGGAGCCTAACAGGCTATAGCTATAGTACACAGAGTAGCAGAAGAGTTGAATATGACTGACTAAATAACAACAAACCTTTATTTCCTCACTTTTTAATAACAACATCTATCTCAAAAGACTATCATGAGGATTAAACGCAAATGTTGGTAAATTCTGCCCAGGCCAAGGCACAGTATAGCCAGCCCTCCGTATCCATGGACCTCACAGATACAGAGCAGACTGTACTCCGGCATCTTATACAAGGGACCAGAGAACCCTCAAGGGCTTCCCTGATACCTCCGCTGGTAAAGAATCCGCCTGCAATGCAGGAGGCCACAGTCTGATCTCTAGGTTGGGAAGATCTGCTGCAGAAGGGATAGGCTACCCACTCCAGTATTCTTGGGCTTCCCTGGTGGCTCAGCTGGTAAAGAATCCACCTGCAATGCAGAAGACCTGGGTTCAATCCCTGGGTTAGGAAAATCCCCTGGAGAAAGGAAAGGTCATCCACTTCACTATTTCGGCGTGGAGAATTCCATGGACTGTATAGTATAATCCATGGGGTTGCAAAGAGTCGGACATGATTGAGCGACTTGCACTTCACTGAGCACCCGCAGATCCTGGTATCTGAAGGGGTCCTATAACCAGTCCCCTAAGGATACTGAAGGACTACTATATAATCCCTCACATGCTGACCATCAGTGACAGGATCTCTTGAACTCTCATCTATGGAAATCAAATGTCAGGGAAAAAACAGTTTTTCAAGCTTAGCAAATAAACAGCTAAAACAGAAGTACCTTAAGAACACAACTGTGATTCTGAAGCCCAAGAAAATAAAGTCTGCCACTATTTCCAGTGGGCTTTAGTCCATGAGGTAGCAAAAAAGTCAGACACAACTTAAGGGACTGAACAAGAGCACAACTATGCTAAATGCAAGTCAATAAAATGTAGCCTTCTTTCAAAAACAGTATCCCCCTACTTCATATCTCCTATTCTTCCAGTGTCATTTACATGATTTTAATCCCCAGAGCTCTGTCCTTGGTTCTTCTTTTCACTCTACACTGGGTCTGCATGCATTTCCATTTATTATAATGGTTACAACTACTATGAACACTTTCAGGATTCTAAAATGTACAAAGTTTTAGACCAGCAAGGGATTCTGAAGTCCCCTAAAACCACATAGAAAATTTTGCAAAATTTTGTGTGTGTACTTCTTTTCTGGATGGTGAGTCAATAGCTCTTACCAGATTTCTGAAGAAATTTGGTCCATATCTCAAAGAAGATAAATTAGTGGCTTACGTGTTAATTGCTCCCAAATCTATACTGCCAGCCCGGCAGTAACCCCAAAGTCTAAACTATGGTATTCAACTACCTGCTGGACATGCCCAACAAAATCCTCCAGACACAAATCAAATTTATCATGTCCAAACTTTCTGGTAAACTCACTCTTCAAACCCACCCAAGTCTTCTTTCTATATTCTCTAGTTCAGTAGTGGCCAACACAAACCACCTAGTTATACAAGCTGGAAGCATAAGCCTTAACTTGTCTTCTTTCCTCTCTCTCATCCAATCATCAAGGGCTACCAACGTCAGGCTCAAGAGATTTCTCAAACATGCTTCCAATCTTTCAATCTGAATACTGCTGCCCTAAAACTTTCTTCTAGATCACTGCAACGGTCTTCCAGGCATCGAAATGAACTCTAATAACCTTTTAGAATCTATTTTCCTCAAAATCCACCCTTTAAAATAAAACACTTGAGCATCATGGCCCTGTTCAAAACCCAGCTCCTATTAGCATGGGTGGGGGGAGGCAGTGGCCCTTTTAAAAGCGAACACAACACTTGATGATCCAGTCTATGCCTCCTTCTGGAACTTCATCTGTCACTCACTGCAACCTATCTTACATTCACTTCCTGCACTGTCACACCTCCCTTCCACACACCACCCTCTCATTCTTTATACACCCCTCTTCTGCCTCTTGATATCTTACATAGCTTCTGAACACAGTTCAAGTGTCACATCCTCCAAAAATCCCTCCCTGAAATCCTCAAGCAAAGCTAACAACTCTTAACTTTTTCACAACACTCAGGTTATATCTATCACTACACTCATACTACTCCATAATTATCCATTTGCGAATCTTTTTCCTCCATTAGACTATGAGATACTTAACGGACTGTGCATTTTTCTTCAATGTCACTTAGAAGGCCATAAACAAATGTCTGGGGAATGCTGTTTTATCTATGTTATACCAACGCAATTTTGAAAACACAAACATTTGAATTTACTAAGCACAATGAAACAGAAATATTTTGATGTGCTTATGTAATAGTGTAATTTTAATTTTAAAATAATCAACTATCTTTTTTCAAATAATGTACAAGCAAAGGATTCTCAAATTTCATATATCAAGTATTTTCATATTTTCCCATTCACCTAACTAAATGCCTCAGAAGGATGTTTAATCATTAATTTTATTGATTAACGTTAACTAGGAGAAGAATCAGAGAAGGCAATGGCACCCCACTCCAGTACTCTTGCCTGGAAAATCCCATGGACGGAGGAGCCTGGTAGGCTGCAGTCCATGCGGTCGCTAAGAATCGACACAACTGAGCGACTTCCCTTTCACTTTTCATTTTCATGCATTGGAGAAGGAAATGGCAACCCACTCCAGTGTTCTTGCCTGGAGAATCCCAGGGACGGGGGAGCCCGGTGGGCTGCCGTCTATGGGGTCGCACAGAGTCAGAACAACTGAAGCGACTCAGCAGCAGAAGCAGCAGCAGGAGAAAAATAGTGGATAAAAAAGCTCTTCAGGAGGAGTCCACAACCACAATCTTCCTCTAAATCAACTAAGTCCAAAAACCACACACCCAAGGAAATATGCTTCAAGTGCAGGTTCCTACATGCTTTGGTCTTGGCATCAGTGAACATGTCAACAACAGCAGCTAGATAACTGCACTGGTGATGAATTGATGCATGAATGTCTCACCCATCTTTGATAGAGAACACAACTTTAACTGTCAGCAAAAGTTAAAAGAACTAAATGTTAAACTCTGAAGTCATCAATGTTAACCATTAAAAAACACCAGAATCATTTAAAAGCCCTAATACTTTAAAGTAATTTTCCAAATTATTTGAGTAGAATTTATCCCATTGGAGAAACCAACTTACTCAGGTTGCAGTAACTGCAAATACACTCAGGAAGGAATGTGCTAACAATGCTTCAGCAAAACAATAAAATGCACACACACACACACACACGCCTATATACACATTTAATGTTTGCTAATTTTAGGTATATGGAGCTCCCCAGGTGGCTCAGTGGTAAAGAACCTGCCTGCCAATGGAAGAGACATAGGTTCAATCCCTGCGTCGGGAAGATCCCCGGAGTAGGAAATGGCAACCCACTCCGGTATTCTTGCCTGGAGAATGCCATGAACAGAGGAGCCTGACAGGCTACAGTCCATGGGGTCACAGAGTTGGACACAACTAAGCGCACACAATTGCAGGAAGACACTGCATGCTTCCCCAACAAGCTCACGTTACAAAGTGTTCAGCAAAATAAACTCATTTAGCAAGTAAAGAAAGGTTTAGTGAGACCTCTTAGAAACCAAATTAACACTATTTTTTTAAAGTAACCTTCAAACAAATAAAATATTAAAAAAAAAAAAAAGAAAAAGAAAAAACGGACTTCCCTGATTGTCCAGTGGTTAAGACTAGAGCTCCCAATGCACAGGGCATGGCTTCAATCCCTGGTTGGGGAACTAAGATTTCACATGCCGTGTAGCCATAAATAAATTAATTTTTTTAAGTGACCTTTAAAGAGTAATAAAAAGAGAAAAGAAATAAAATAGTGAACTTCACCCCCTTACTGTACCCAATCCAGGATTATAATGTCCCTGCTAGTAAGCATAAATAAGAAAAATAACACTAACAGTCTCTTTTCTTTCACAAACATCTCTGCCTTTTCATCTACATTAAAAGATATAAAAGCATAACCTTCAAAATGCTACATTTAAAAGGATGTCAGTCTATTACATACTTACACATCTTGAAGATTCTGTAATTACTGAGAGCTGGAGAACTGCAGCATGAGCCAATTAAAACTAAAATGAAGAAAACTGTATTCTTCACATTCACTACACACAGAGGACAAGAAGTCTTTAGTCCCCTGTGAATAATTTTCAACAAGAAATTTAGAACAGGGTGGGTGGGGGGAAAGGGTGAGAATTTCAAATTCCAGGCAATTCAGAATGACACAGCTAGAAAAAAATAAACAAGGAAAAATGCTTGATTTTAATTTTGAGCTTCAGCTTCAAAAAAAAAATGTTGTTTTGGTACAAATATCTGAGGAATGGCAATATTCTAGACAAATACAACTAAAACTATAAATTTTGTAAGGACATTCCCTCCCAGATTATAAGCATCTCAAAGTAATATCAAGCCTGTTCTCTTATTTTACCGTATCCTTTTTAAAACATGTCATGACGCCTAGATAATTTGAAGGCAGTCCCGTTAAGAGTTAGTAATAATGATGAATCTTATTTAATGACCCATAGCTCACACAACGACTTATGATGTCTAAAATAATCCCATTTGCTCATCACTTAATCTTTAAGTATCCTCAACCACAAAAAAGATAGTCAAAGATCCAAGCTTTGAGGAAAACAGCACAGTGGGACACACTCAGACTTTGGGCAAGTTATTTAAACTTTCCAACTTCACTTTCCTCATCTGCTTGTAACAAGAGAAATGGGAGAAGGTGGTATATTGTGTAGCAATTAACAAAGTTGTGAAAGCATCTGACATATAACCCTTGCTCAATAAATTTCTTTCTTTCCTACAAAGAAACAACACACAGCCTTCTGTGCTGGAATTGTGCTGCCAAAAGTAATGACTGATGTCAAGGATGGAAAGAAAGATTATCAATTAGAAAAGCACAGTAGCCTGAAACAATACTATGAAATTACAAATTAAGTCTGACCTACACTCAACTGGCATCTAACATCACTAAATTACAGAACAGTAACATTTATAATGAGAAAGCTAAATCATCAACAGAAGGTTCAATTATTATAATCCGCATTTCAGTTCTCAACATGAGTAGGCTGTTCAAAAATCAATTTAAGATTTTGAAGTAATTTCTTTCAAAGGCATAGGTTAAGTTTTCAGATTAGCCTGTAAAGTTCAGTTAAGTCACAACTGACGAGTATGAACAGTATTCTTTCAACTGTTATCTGTCAGTGATTTTATGTGAAAAAATGTATATCTAACATTTCATAGTCTGATAATGACCACAAGATGCAATTGTTACATATTCTCATTGAGTCAAGAAGTCTGTCACTATCCTATTGGTGCTACTTCTCTGATAAAGATATGTTACTTGGCATCCTAAAACATCTTTTATCCCGAGAATACAATATTTATATTCACTAGAACTCTTCAAAGACTCTCCTTGTTGAGAAAATTAGTTATTACACCTATAAGAGCAACAATTTAAAATAAAAACATTTCCTATTTTCTTAATATACCATTAAATCCCAATCATTAACAATAAGAGGTCATGAGTATAAACTAGCTCTTTAAACATCTATCTGGAAAACAAAAATAAGAGAAAAGCAAGAATCATATATTTTGGATGGAATCTCAAAGTAGTAGTAGCAATGCTTCAGACAGAAATACTTCATGTCTAAATGCATATCTGAGTTTCATATTTCTACCCTACAATCTAAAACTATGAATTTTAATTTAAAAATGATAATCCTTTGTTCTCTGTAGCTTCATCTCTAAAGTTTCTTTTTTTTTTAGTGGGTAAACCCAGTTTTTCTAAAACTATGATAACGTGTGGGCTTCCCTTGTGTCTCAGCTGGTAAAGAATCCACCTGCAATGCCAGAGACCTGGGTTCGATCCCTGGGTTGGGAAATAATGCGTACAGCTGTATAAACTGTTAGACAATAACAAATTAGTTTACACCATTATAAGCTACACACGATCCAAAGAGGGAAAAAAAAAAGTAAAACAGTATAAGCTGCCACAGTTACTTAGCTTTGTCTTTGAATGACTCTAATTATAAACTACATGTGATAATGCAAAAGGCCTAGCTCATAAAATTATTACAAAAATCTGACAACACATCTCAAAATTTCTCTAAAACTGACACAAAAAGAAGTATATAAGAACATAATCAACTTTTCCACTCCTTCATATTAGCATTTAATCATCATCACTGAAACATACCATTCTTATTCTAAAGAAATTCTAAAGCTGAAAAGACAAGTGACATTTGCAACATCACAAAAGGTTCTAGGGCACAGGAGAACACACCAGCATTCAGTTTCTAGACTGAAATTTTAAAAACAGAAATGAGCCTAAGGAAACCCCAATTTAAAATCTCTTAATTTTACAAATGAAGAAACTGAAGCTAGGGAGTTTATCCAAAATTATTCAGTTAGTTAAAGCAATGAAGGAATCCATGTGTCCTAAGCTAAGGATCCTTCTGTTCAGTTCAGTTCAGTTCAGTCAGTCATGTCCGACTCTTTGCGACCCCATGAATCGCAGCACGCCAGGCCTCCCTGTCCATCACCAACTCCCGGAGTTCACTCAGACTCACGTCCATCGAGTCAGTGATGCCATCCAGCTATCTCATCCTCTGTCGTCCCCTTCTCCTTCTGCCCCCAGTCCCTCCCAGCAATTTTCCAATGAGTTAACTCTTCGCATGAGGTGGCCAAAGTACCTGAGTTTCAGCTTCAGCATCATTCCTTCCAAAGAAATCTCAGGGCTGATCTCCTTCAGAATGGACTGGTTGGATCTCCTTGCAGTCCAAGGGACTCTCAAGAGTCTTCTGTTAAACCATGTTAACTCAAATCACCTGAGTGTCTGATACTACAAAATCAATTAATAATTAATAGACTAATATTAACACCGAATTATCAAGGCTATATGCTTTTTTTTAGTTTGGCCTAGAGAAAAAAGTTTTTAACCAGAAACCAGGCTTTTAAGTCATGGTTATCCTCTGGGTAAATCACCTTCTCCAGTTCTCCACTTCCCCATCTATTATGTAAGATCTAGAACAGATTCTCTCTGAAGTCTTTTTAGCTTTTAAAGACTAAAATTAAATATGAAAACAAATAGGATCAAATTAATTATTAAGACCAGAGATCTTTTCAAGAAAACTGGAGATATATTTCATACAAAGATGGGAACAATAAAGGACAGAAACGGCAAGGATCTAACAGAGGCAGAAGAGATCTGCTTCCAAGAGGTGGCAAGAATAAAGAGAAGAATTGGACCAAAAAAGGTCTTAAGGACCCAGATAACCACAATGGTGCACTCACTCACTAGAGCCAGACATCTTGGAATGTGAAGTCAAATGGGTCTTAGGAAGCATTACGACAAACAAACCTAGTGGAGGTGATGGAATTCCAGTTGAGGTATTTCAAATCCTAAAAGATGCTGTTAAAGTGCTGCTGCACTCAATATGCCAGCAAATATGGAAAACTCAGCACTGACCACAGGTCGGAAAAGGTCAGTTTTCATTCTAATCCCAAAAAAAGGCAATTCCAAAAAATGTTCAAACTTTCATTTCATGTGATAGCAAGGTAATGCTCAAAATCCTTCAAGCTGGGCTTCAACAGTACATGAACCAAAAACTTCCAGATGTTCAAGCTGGATTTAGAAAAGCCAGAGGATCCAGAGATCAAATTGCCAACATCTCTTGGCTCATAGAAAAAGCAAGGGAATTTGAGAAAAACATCTGCTTCATTGACTATGCGAAAGACTATGTGTGGATGAGAACAAACTGAAAAATTCTTCAAGAGATGGGAATATCAGACGACCTAACCTGCCTCCTGAGAAACCTGGTCAAGAAGCAACAATTAGAACCGGACATGGAACAATGGACTAGTTCAAAATTGGAAAAGGAGTACATCAAGGCTGTCTACCGTCACACTGCTTATTTATCTGCAGAGTACACCATGTGGATTGCTGGACTGGATGAATCCCAAACTGGAATCAAGATTGCCAGGAGAAATCTCAACAACCTCAGATACGCAGATAATACCATTCTAATGGCAGAAAGCAAAGAGGAACTAAAGAGTCTCTTGATGAGGGTCAAAGAGTGAAAAGGCTGGCTTAAAACAAACATTCAAAAAACTAAGATCATGGTATCCAGTCCCATCACTTCATGGCAAACAGATGGGGCAAAAGTGGAAACAATGACAGATTTCATTTTCTTGGGCTCCAAAATTACCGCAGACAGTGATTGCAGCCATAAAATTAAAAGACGCTTGCTCCTGGAAAGAAAAACTATGACAAACGACACATACTAAAAAAAGCAGACATCTCTTTGCTGACAAAGGTTTATGGAGTCAAAGCTATGGTTTTTCCAGTAGTCGTGGATGGATGTGAGAGGTGGACCATAAAGAAGATTGAAAGTCCAAGAATTGATGTTTTCGAATGGTGGTGCTGAAGAGAACTCTTGAGAGTCTCCTGAAGCTGTCAATCCTAAAGGAAATCAGTCTTGAATAGTCATTGGAAGGACTGAGGTTGAAGCTCCAATACTTTGGCCACTGGATGTGAAGAGCCAACTCACTGGAAAAGACCTTGATTCTGGAAAAAACTGAGGGAAGGAGAAGAGGCAAGAGAGGATGAGATGGTTGGATGGCATCACCCACACAATGGATATGTTTGAGCAAACTCTGGGACACTGAAGGACAGGGAAGCCATGTCCTCTACAAAGAGTTGGACATGACTTAGCAACTGAACACTGCTCATCAAAACACACTTCTTTCATATCTCATTTGCATACGGCATGAAGAAAAGCAAACTATTTTAAGTATCTGATCCTTGTACTCCAAAATTCATACACTCTTTAACCTACTTCTTAGTATATTCTGAGACACAAAAAATTATATATAAAGGTATTTAAACACATTCCAGTACTCTTGCCTGGAAAACCCCATGGACAGAGGAGCCTGGTAGGCTGCAATCCATGGGTCCCTAAGAGTCAGACACGACTGAGCGACTTCACTTTCACTTTTCATTTTCATGCACTGGAGAAGGAAATGGCAACCCACTCCAGTGTTCTTGCCTGGAGAATCCCAGGGACAGGGAAGCCTGGTGGGCTGCCATCTATGGGGTCACACAGAGTCGGACACGACTGAAGTGACTTAGCAGCAGTAGCAGCAGATGGTAAAGCATCTGCCTCCAATGCGGGAGACCCAGGTTTGATCCCTAGGTCGGGAAGATTCCCGGGAGAAGGAAATGGCAACCCACTCCAGTATTCTTGCCTGGAAAATTCCATGGATGGAGGAGCCTGGTGGGCTACAGTTCATGGGGTTGCAAAGAGTAGGACATGACTGAGGGACTTCACCTTCACTTAAATACATTAACTTCAAGGAATCACTTTTTAAAATGTTTAACAAGATAAATTTCTAATAACTGAAAAAAGTTTAAAAATGTGTACTATGAATCTTCAACTTAAAAAGAAAAGTGTTAACTTAGAAATACATCAACTAATGTATCTTTCTTATAGGCTATTATTTTGACTGCTTTATTAAAGTCAATACACACTAGGACCCCCTTAATCAATATATATAGTCAAATTTTACTGAACAACATAGGATTCCATTGAGTCAAAGTTCTATAACTTGTGAGAGGTACACACACTTTGAATCTAGTGAGGTTTAAACTTGCGAAAGCTCCTTCCAAGACTTGGAAACTAATTTTAAGTTCTTTTTATAAAGAGAGTACTGAAGTGTATAAGCTTCAGGGGCCCTGGATTAACCCCTGGGCAATCATTTAAATGGCAAGCTTAGAATTAACTTCCCAATATATTCCTATTAGGAAAGTAAATATCAGAAACTAGTAAATTTTTTTTTTAAACCAGTACTTTTATTATATATTGCAAGGCGGTTTAGTCGCTAAGTTGTGTCTGACTCCATGCGACCCCATGGACTGTGGCCTGCCAGGCTCCTCTGTCCATGGGATTTACCAGACAAATATACTGGAGTGGGTTGCCATTTCCTTCTTCAGAATCCAGCAAGTTTTTGACTGAATATAATTAAGGCAGTGTGATGTAATGGAAAGAACATGATTTTCTGAGTCAGATACACCTGGGATCTAAATCCCAGCTCTGCCCTTCCGTAGGTGTATATGTAATACACATTATTTTACTGGAAATGGCAACCCAGTCCAGTATGCTTGCCTTAAGAATCCCATATACATAGAAGCCTGGCGGGCTACAGTCCATGGGGTCGTAAAGAGTCGGACACGACTACGAGACTTTGACTTCACTCTGAGCCACAGGACAGATTTAAAACAGTTCAGTTCAGCTGCTCAGTCATGTCCAACTCTTTGCGACCCCACAGACAGCAGCACACCAGCCCTCCCTGTCTGTCACCAACTCCTGGAGTTTACCCAAACTCATGTCCATTGAGTTGGTGATGCCATCCAGCCATCTCATCCTCTGTCGTTCCCTCCTCCTCCTGCCCTCAATCTTTCCCAGCATCAGGGTCTTTTCTAATGAGTCAGCTCTTTGTATCAGGTGGCCAAAGCAGTAGAGTTTCAGCTTCAACATCAGTCCTTCAGAAGTAACATCTAAAGATTGTTGTGAGGATTTGAGATTATAGTTCAAACAGCCTAAATCAGAGCCTAGCACAAAGTAGACATTCAACACAATGCAGTTATTAATCTTATAAAGCAATTTCTCATACTATTAAACTGAAAAGGAGAGGGGGAAGAGTTTTTCATTATTACTTTCAAGAGGATAGGGAGAAGAGAAGAGGCTAAGTATTGCTCAGTTAAGAGCTGCTTTAGATAAGAATGACTTGCAATCAGGATGTTAAAGCATTCCTCTTAGAAATGATGGCTTGCTTTTACAGAAAAGCATCTCTAAGGAATCTTGTATTTTCTTAAAGTAGGTAAAAGATATCTCTCTGAAGTCTTTATTCATTTGCTTAGCTGTAACCTTTCTCATCTAAAGAGCAAACTCAGCTCCAAGCCCTACTCAAAGTTCACTTAAATAAACGGAAGTCAAATTAATAAATTTTAATTATATTTTCAACTTTTAAAAAAGAAAGAAGGAATGTTTTCTTGTAGCAAAAGGCTCTGGACTAGTGGTTAAAGCAACTTTAGACTGTTCTCAATTTCTCATTAATGGCAGCAACTTAGGAAAGTAGGACTCTCAACTTTAAAAACACTGGATTGGTCACTGATTCTAAAACAACAGAGAACTTTTTAAAATGAAGTCTTCTATACAAAGAACAATACAAAAATGGCTCTAAATGGCTAGAGAGGGAGATTTCTGAAGATACCTACTCCACCCCTCTTAGGCTTCCTGAGTCCTAGGGCTTCCCTGGTGGCTCGGATGGTAAAGAATCAGCCTGCAATGCAGGAGACCTGGGTTTGATCCCTCGGTTGGGAAGATCCCCTGGAGGAGGGAATGGCAACCCACTCCAGTCTTCTTGCCTGGAGAATCCCCATGGACAGAGGAGCCTGGCGGGCTACTGTCCACGGGGTGGCAAAGAGTCGGACACAACTGAGGAACTAAGCAGAGACCCTGTAAGAGTTTGACAATAACTGTTCTACATTAACACACTACTCTTATGCTTGAAAATACTAACTTTATGATTAGAAAATGATTTTAGCAGTCTCAGTGATGTTACTGTTTATTAGCAAGCACTTTCTAATATTATTTCTTTTATTCCTCACAATTAATCTGTGAGAAAGATTGCTATAGTGCCCATCTAAAAGATGGGAAAACGAACTATAAAGAGTCTGTCAGCTCATTCACTCAACATTGTTGGTTGCTACTGTAAAGCACTGACAAAGATCAATAAAAGAGATCTGCTGCCTTCTCTAAAGAAAATCATATTCTAATACAGGAGATACTGACTATTCTCTGAAGATGGGGCTATGAAAGGAAATGGAATGGTAGTTACCATGGTAGAGAAGACAGAAAAAGGAACATCCTACTTCTCTGAGACCCAAGGGAAGGAGTTGAGAATAAGTAAAGATACAGGTTAATGAATGAAACTGCAAGAGATCAAAGCTGAAGGTACTTACACAAGATAACTTTGGTAGTTACATTTCCTGAAGAAGAGAGATAAGAGAATTCTCAATAAAGAGCTTGAGGACAATGACTAAAGTTTGAAATAGTTCAAGCAGGAAAAAGGGAGCCAAAGCTCACAGGGACACAAAAAATTGCCCAGAGGCACTGAAAAGCCCAGCAAGGTTAGAGACCACAATCTTGTAATTTTCTCCAGGAGTACCCAATAGTCTTAAAAAATATGAGCAGTGAAGACAGATGAATGGAATGGTTCAAGATGCTTTTTGCTGATATTTCTGGCCTTACCCTGGGAGACAACAGGAAAGAAGTGGCAACTGGTATCAGGCCCCACATCCTGGGAGAATGAAAAGGGTCTTCTTGAGATCCCACAGCACATTTAATGTGAGAAGAAAACAAGCAACACGTAGGATAGAATAATTCAATAACAACAGGTTGGATTTATTTATAATGTTTATTATGTGCCACTTGTAAGAACTTTGTATGTATTAACCCTATCCTTACAACTACCTTATGAGGTAGGTACTACTGTTTTCTTCTCTTTTACAAAAGAGAAAACAGACAGAGGTTAAGTGATTTGCTCAAGTCCTATACCTAATAAATGAAGGAGCTAGGACAGACTGTAGTATGAAGTTTTAAGATTTCTAAAGTAGCGGATAACAAGTTTCAAGACAGAGTGAAGACCACAGTAATAGAGAAGGGGCCAGATCTGTCCCATCGTTACCATTTAGTGCCAGTAGGAACACGTAATAAACATGTATTAAAATAAATAAATGAATGCCTGCCCACACACACTGGATAAAGTTAGTTTAAACTACAGAGAATATCAGTGAAGAATGCATGCAAGTCTTCAATGACTGAGGGAGCATGTGGAAGAAGTTAGGAGACAGTCACAGGAATCACTCAAAGAACGGTACAGAAGGGCCCAAGCCGCAAGAGTGATAGATGTTGCAATCATTAGCATCTGGGCCCAATGATTCATGGATTATAAGGAAAGAGGACACCTCAATTCAAGAAGATAAGCCTGTATCCTCAGGTCAAAGGTAAATTACAGATGAAAAGAGGGTGAAGAATTCCCAGAACAGGTAGAGATGACAGATGGTAGTCAATCTGCCGAGAAAGAAGGGCCTTACCAGCTATGGTTAACTGGCTGGGAGGAAGAAGTCATGGTGGAGGGAGTAAAATGTAGAGAAAGCTAGTGAACAGAAAAGACTAGGCTAGCAAGTAAGTCTTCCGACACGCAATCCAAAGTAACTGCTAATACATACCTACATCTTTACTTTCAAGTCACTGTTTTAGGAGACTAGGCTAACTAACCTTTAAGGAAAAGTGCCACATGATCAGTAATGACCTACAAATTAAGGCTTCACTTACAGCTGAAAGAGTTCAAATATTTTGGAATACTCCCAGAATCGACTTAGCTAAGTCATTGATTACTGTGGTTTGGCTTCAAGGACTAGTTTCTCATTTAATCAATCATTTCACTAACCATCCACACTGTGTCTAACACTTCAAGACTGAAAAGGGGATCTGGTATAAACTTTGGGCAGGAACCATAACCTAGTTCATGAGTGAAAAAAAAAAAAGAGGGTGGAAGAAAAGAAGGAAGGAAATAAAAACAAAATGTACTTTTAGATAAACACTTAATGTACATATCTGGAGTAGGAAATGGCAGCCCGCTTGCCTGGAGAATCCCATGGACAGAGGAGCCTGGCGGGCTACAGTCTAAGGGGTCACAAAGAGTTGGGACATGACTGAGCGACTAACACTTCCTTTAATGTACATATTAGAATGTACACACCAAGTGAGTGTTTACTCCTTCAATAAAGTTATCCCAGAAAGGTTATACACTTACCCCAATGAGTAACCATCACTATCGTATTTTCTCTTTTCAATCTACCCCCACCCCACAAGAGCCAGTGGCATTCTTTTCAAACACCCCAGCAGTGACCAAACCCATATACTTTGAGACTGATTTCTTAATGTGGTCCACAAATTGAATCTATAAGCTTCTCAAAACCTAAGTTCTAAAAATTTAAGTACCCAAAACTGGCAGCATCACTAAAATAACTGTATAAATAAAATTACTTGCAAAAATAACCTTCAATTTTAACATAAATTGTGGCATGAGTGCTCACTTAGTTGTGTCCAACCCTGGCGATCCCATGGACTGTGTAGCCCACCAGGCTCCGCAGTCCATGGAATTTTCCAGGCAAGAATACCGAAGTTCGGTGCCATGCCCTTCTCCAAAACTGTGGCAGAATCATGACTAAATACTGGTATAACAATTGTTCACTGTATGTTAGGTCCAGTTCTAATGCTTGACTCTCTTTATCTCACAACAGCCATGTAAGACAGGCCCTACAACCTCATTTTACAGAGGAGAAAACTGAGGTTAGAAGTGGTTAAGTAACGTGTTAAAGGTCACACAACTAGAAAGAGGCACAGCTGACATTTAAACTCTGATAGTGTATGAGCCCACACTCATGCTCTCTAGTCTTTTTACTTTTTAGTCAGGTTTCTAAACCTATGCTGAATACTCAAATGTGAAACTAAATGAAAATTCCCTACAGACTATCCATGGTTTTATATGTAGGCAAAGAAATAAAAATTAAAACATTCAAGTACTATTTTTTCACCTATGAAATTAAAGATATCTTATCTAAGACACTGTTACAGGGTAGAAGTACAACCTTGAGAGATATAATTAATTCCTACAGCCTTCACTTTAGAGCCAGACTGCCTAGGTTAAAAAGAACCTTAGGTTCTGCTACTTCCAAGCAAAGTGACCTTAAGCAAATTACTTAACATCTCAAGACCTCTTTTGTAAAAAAGATGATAATAGAACCCTATAGAGTTATGCAAATTAAATTAGTTTACACATGCAAAGCAGAGAGAGCAGTGTGTGGCACATTATAAGCATTCAGCAAGTGGAACTATTATTATTCCTACCTTTCTGGAGGTCAATGTGGTTGGTCAATGTATCAGTTATGTTGAGTCCAGTAATTCCATAATCATAAGTGAAAAAGTGAAACTGTTTAGTCCCTCAGTCATGTCCAACTCTTTGCAACCCCATGGACTGTATAACCTGCCAGGCTCCTTTGTGCATGGAATTCTCCAGGCTAGGAATACTGGAGTAGAGAGCCATTCCCTTCTCCAGGGATCTTCCCTACCCAGGGATTCAACCCAGGTCTCCTGCATTGCAGGCAGATTCTTTACTGTCTGAGCCACCAGGGAAGCTCCTAAATAATCACAGTTGCATTCTTTGTAATAGAGAAAGCATGTATTCACTGGAATCAATCAAACCTGTCAGCAAGGAAATGGATAAGCCAAAGTACTGCAGATTCAAAATCATGTTTTTGATATATTTAACATGGAAATAAATATATATAGTACAGAAATAAAAATTAGTGGAAATAAAATAAATATAGTAAGATACTGTATTTAAAAGGCAGTATATAAAAAGATGGTACCTCAATTTTACTGTGTGCTTACACATGTATGAAAGATTATAAGGAAACACATCAAAAGGTTAATACAGCTTACTTCCAAGTGGCAGGGTTACAGGTGATTATCTATTACTTTACTTAGAAGTTCAGATACTTATTAAGTTTTCTATCATGAATATGCATCACTTTTACAACTAGAAAACCTACTAAAATGAATTCATAGCTTTGCTAGACTACAACTGAATAATTTTCACAATATACTTACAGACATTAACTGTAATTCATGTTTCAGCTCAGTGATTACTTACTAGTAGCACCTTTTTTGTTGACTTTATAATGATAAACAAGAACTATTATGAAAGTTCCGTTATTTAAAGCTATAAATTGTCCAATAACTTTTTTTTTGGGGGGGGGGGTGTAATTAGTTTATTTAGGAAATGATCCTAAGAAGCACAGTGAGCAAGTGAGGAAGTGAGATAGGAAATGAAGGAGAGACAATGGACGGAGCATGAATGACATTTCAGATTTGGGTTCTAGAACTAGGGCTCAGTTCTGTTGGGGGCGAGGTGTGAATAGTCTATAAAGGGCATACATCACCTTGTCCCACCTAAGGGCAAGGAAGCTGGGGCACATATCCACTAGCTTCCTCCTCCCCTGGGCTGAGGGATGCTCCTCTGCAGTGGCCAAGGATGCCAGGACCAGAGAAAACCCTGAGGCACAGAGTGGCTGAAAGCCATTGGCCTGGATGTGACCTGTCTGGAGGTGACCTCCAGGATGGGTAGACTATGAGTGGGCTGTGGACAACTGTGGCTACATAGGCTGTGCCTTCTTCCTTGCTGTATCCTTAGCACCCAGGCAGCGCTTGGCACATCATGGATGTTCAATAACCACTAGTTGAATGAGCAGATGGATAAATGAAGAGCACATATGCACAAATACAGCTTAATGGTTCCTCAAATGCTGCTCAGTTGTCAAAAAACTTTTGCGACCATTTGAAACCAGCTCAAGTGTCAGTGACAGTGGATATTAGTGGGCAGGGCAAGATAATCTGCTTGCGGTTTGAAGTCCTTGACCAGAGTAGGTGGGAAACAAGCAGCAGGGCCATCAAGTCCAAAAGAAAGGGAAGCTCCCTATAAAGCACCTTGGAAATCATAAAGTGGATGTAAACCAAAGATGTTATTGTATTATTACTTCTTTTCCTGGGTGTTCCTGGGCACAGGGGATTCAGAACCCCACTGAGGTGCCTGTTGTTACGAAACTTCGGTAGTTAGACAAGTCGTAACTATTATATTGAATCACAATTTGCCTCCTAATTGCTCATTAGTTTCCAATGGCTTCAAATGACACTTCATCTCTGTTAACTGTGGTTCGGTGGCTCACAGTTTCTGTGTGTTATCGTCCTCACCTGTAAAGTGCCTATGATAACACTGCATAAGACCTGCACTCTGCCTTTCAACCGCATCATTCAAATTCAGAACTTTTATAAAAATCTAGCAAAACTTCAAAATTTTGTTTTGCTGTTAAGATTAACAGATAATTTTTTTTCAAATAACAGCAAAAAATTATCTCTGAGGTCTCCCAATTTATAACACAATGAGAAGATACACTATTTTTTCTAGCCTTAATTATATAATCTTGTTGAAATAGAGAAAACACTATTATTACCTAGCTGCATTTAATGAATGAAACTTTCTCTATTTTGTTTGAATGAACTTATTGTGTGACTACTGTATTATTTAACAAGTCAAATTCACACATTATACTCTATACTATTAAAACTGTTTCAAATTCAGTTAACTTTAGTACTAATAATTTGGTAGTAATAATTTTCTTGGCTCCTCAGAACTGCTTTCTAAGATAATACAAAATAGACACTTTGTAACTACTTATCTTTTTATTTTTAAGCTTCTAAAGCCTGTGAGGTACTAACTATAACAGCTGGCTGTCCTAAAACCATTAAATAGAAAAAAAAAATCAGTCTAAGTGAAAGCAATACTTTAATGAATGCTATATCTCCATAACATCCCTATAAGAAAATATTAAAGAATAAAAAACAAACCAAACTTGAGAGGTTAATTCCGCACCCTGTGTGATTTGCAAAACTCTTATTCAATCTCTCTGTATGTACAGTCCAAGTAGTAAATAAAAGAAACCTATTTTGAACATTAAAGCTGTTCCCTTAAATCTAACAAATATCACTACAGCTAGGAGAAACAAAAACATTAACTTTCCCTCTTGTCCTTAAATTCTTGTGCTCTTAAGTATTTAAGAACATAACAAATGAGTATCAGTCATTCTGTGGGTTCCATTTAACAATAACTTCTCTTATTGTCCATGCCACACAGGTGGTGCTCATCTAGAATTACTGCATGCACATCACAGACAGAGATTCCTTATCATGATTGACGATGCTTCTATAAACCAGTAAGTGAAACCATTTTCAGATCACATTCTAATGAAAATCACTTTCACAATTTGTCTCCTAAACTCTGAAGTCTAAGTCAAAAAAGGCAAATCAGAGGAGACCAGTATTCCCATTCAACCATATCCCCTCCAATACAATCAAGCTTTTCAAGCCCATGTGGACAAACAACCCAACTACAGTACAGACGGTGAGGAATGACTATTATAAAGATAAGAACAAAAAGTTCACCTGACAGCAACTAATCCTACAGAGTGAAACACATGGCAACAGCAAGGAAATAAGGGCAGGAACTTCTTGGGACAGCATTCTTTGGTCCAAAGCCACAGAGTTTCCAGGAGTTTCACAACTACAGCTTCCTTTCTTAAAAAAGTGTTGTGTCACTTGCTGTCATTTTGGGTACCAAAAAACTCCGAAAGATATGAGATGCTATATATTTTGTCCACTGCAGCAAAGTTTACAAACTGGAATAAAATATTTCCTCCATCGTCAATCTGTTACATACAGAAAGTTCTGCACTGTTTTCCATCTTAAAAAGAACCAACTTCTCAGAACCTGATTTTATTGATGAGACTACAGCTGGGGTAGGTTTACACATTTACAAAATACCCTGTACCATCACTTACTATTTTGTAAAGATAACAAAACAATCTTCAAACATATTTTTACACTGTTTCACCGATCAGTTTTATAAAACACTTTGAAAGGAGTATTTGAGGCCTCTGCTTACACTACAATTTCCCTTAGAGTAGCTGTTTATCTCAAATGGTAAAATATAGTAGTTTTGCACACATGAATACACAACTCCATATTTTCTTTATGGAATAACATGCATTTATTACTTCTGACTTGCAATCCATGCAGACTACAGTTAGGTAAATGACTGCTAACCTGGAAGGAAAAAAAAATTCTGAAAGTCTGTAAGTATTCATTTACCAAATAATCAGTGAAATATCACACCACTGAGGTTTTATGTAGCCATTCTTAATGAAAGTTAAAAGAACTATGATTTTTAAATTTATATATTAAAGAAATGCAATGGTTCTCATTGTAGGAACTACTTATGAGTAATGTTAATACCCATGAGAAAATTTAAAACTCTTAGACACTTTTAAAAATTAGCAGATACTAAGTACTGAATATCAAACACTAGCTACTTGCAAACTTCATTTAAGGATTTTAGACAAACTTAAGAGGGCAACAAATTACAGATAAGAAAAGGCCTACATTAGCTCATGACCATAATGCTCCTGAAAAAAAAAGTCAGTTTCAGTGCTGTGTGGTAACCTGTCACATACTCTGATACTCTTTAGCTAAAAGAAGAACAAAATTCTCTCCCACAGCTTCTTCCCAACAGTACAAGATCCAGAAAAGAGGGATATTGTTTTCTGAAGCTATACTGATACATCCCAAGACCCCAGAACAGTACCTGGCACACAGTCCTCAGTATTTCCTAAATGAATGGAGTGGAAGAACAGGTAGGGACAGGCAAACCAAGAGATCAAAGAGTTGATTACACATAGATAAAGACAGAGCTGATTAATCAGAATATCCACAACAGTGAGTTGATGTCAAGTGTCACCTTTTAACAATAATCTGTATTAGAAGTCAGACTTCAAGAATAGCAAACTTTTCTTAAAAATGTATAAAATTATTTTAAATTCTGAATAATTCTAGATTCTGCTCACTTAGTAGGAACTGATTCAGTAGGAAAACTATCCCTACTCACGAATTCATAAACCCAGTTCATTGTTTATCATTATAAAGGAAAACGTGCAAGTGAACTTCATTAGTGCTCTTCTGTCAACATTTCTTACTTTCTTTGTACTTTCTCACGATTACTTAAGGAAAAAAACTTCAGAAATTAAAAATCCCTTTAATGTGCATTAAAACATCTAATTCTCCTGATTATATCCTACCTTTATTTACGTACAGTCCCAAGAGTTTTCACATAGGCATTAACATTTTTCTTATTACCATCTGGGAATTCTGCATCAGGTGTATTTTTTCGAAAGAATTCAGGGAGGTCCTCAAGTTTTCTAAGTCAGTTTCTTACTCAACTAGGACAATTATATTAATCTCTCCACTAAAGTGCGAACTACACTTTAGAAAAAGCATGCTTTAAGAAGTGAATACAAACCCTCTCTTCAATGCCCCCCACTACACAATATAATGTGCTTGTGATTCTAAGACAGGAAACCACAGCTTCTTCTCTAGTTTTCCTGGTTTAAAATCTTCTATTCAATTGCTAGTTTGTCCACCTTGACGTCTACTTGTTACAGAAGCGGCCATGAGCAAGTATGTCCAGTTTCTCTGTCCCAAGAGTACACTCTAATTGCTTGCCATTGGCTATCTGATTCAGATATGACATCCAAAGTTATACCCTGTAATACTAAACACCGCAGGGGTATGACTTAATTTAAGGCCAAAAAAGTTTCTAAACAAAAATACTTTTGCTGTCACTAAAACCTAGAGTAAAGCAACTCACGGTGGTGACTACTTATTCTTTTGGGCTTCCATGGCTAAGAAATGAAGAACCAATCGTCCCATTTGTTTTCTCTTACTTCCCCTTGAGTGGCTAGGCCATTCCTGCACAGGAGAGTTTGTAAAGTGCATTGGAAGGTTGCGGATGAAAGATTCTGTAAACACACCGACGTTGTTAGTGTATTACTACATAGCATTACGCGGAACGTCTGTCAACGCGTCGAGGGTAGGTGAACGGCAGAGCCCTTCCTGGGGAGGGGAAGAGCGGGAGAGGTCCGTCCCCGGCATCTTTTAGCAGGCCATCCTTTAGGCATGGTGATTTTTTTTCAACTGCTGCGAAACCTCACGTGAAAAGTTACACACACGCCCCACACCGGGAGGACGTAGACGGTCCCCGTCCCTGCAGGGCTGAGAGCCCCGGGGACCGAGCAGGAGCGGGGTGCTAGGGGTTGGGCCTACACCCCAAGAGCGCGGCG
>NW_011494640.1:10809025-10843485 GCF_000754665.1 Bison bison bison | reverse complement strand
GGAGGGAGGAGAGCCGGAGAGTGGAGAGATTGGGGGGAGGGGGGGTGGGAGGACAGGAGGGGGAGGCGGGCGGCCGCGGCAGGAGGAGGGGGACGCTCAAGTCTCGCGAGAAGAGGGCGAGCGCGCTTTCCCGGGCGGGGCGGGGCGAAGCCTGCGAGTGGGAGGGGGCAACGGGAGAGGAGGAAGGGAACGGGGATTTGGGGAGGTGGGAGGGGCCAGCGGGGAGGAGAGGTGGGAAAGGGGCGGGACTGAGGAGGGAGGAGTGAGCTTACTTTTTGAAAGGGGAGCGTTGGAGACCGGATCCTGGGTGAAGGGGCTGCTGATTGGTGGAGCGCCGGCGAGGGGGCGGGGTCCTGTTCACGTGGACCGAGTGGGCGGGGGAAGTTCCGAGAGCCGGAGCCGGACTGTAGTAGGCAGTGTTCGGCTCTGCTTAGCTGGGCCGACCTGGGTGGGCTGGGCTAGAGCGGGAGGAGGGTAGTCTCGGGGTGGAGCGTAGGGTGCTAGGTGGATAACCACGTCCTGAAACTGGTTCCTGTGTTTTTCTAGGGCATGTGGACTAGGGATGGATACTTGACCAGAAGCCAGAAAGTTGAAAGAAGAGTTTGTGCAGGAGTTATTAATATATGCAGTGTCAGAAAGTAGAGTCCTCTATGCCTAACAAGGTATTCGGATTGGATGTGCACACTCCAGCTGTCAGGATTGAGGGGTGGAAATCCATAAAATTTCCTTAAACTGCACAAGCTCTTGATTCACTATTGTCTGAGAGACCTAGAACTTACTAGTATTAAAATGTGTATTTCTTTGCCATTGAAATAACAGCTCCCTTAACGCAGTGCAATATTTTGGTAAATGGTGTTAAATATAAAATAGAATGATAGAAACCTAACCTATACCTGCCAAATCATTTTTACCATTTCAAGAGTATGATACATTTTGAAAGCCAAAATTTTTGTCTTTCATTTCAGTTTGCTGATAATTTGGGGGAATAAAAGTTTGGCATTGCGTTCAAAAAGTCTAGTTTGATTCATCAGTTTTGCTTTTCATTATGAATTTTACATCCTAATTTACTTCTTTGTATTGTTATATTTGGATTTCTGACTGCAGAGGAATATGTGAGTTCCCACTAAAGTTTACGATATCATTTTAAGTAAGAACCTGTTGTTGGAATGAATATTAATAGAATATTAATACTTTTAAATTTTATTTTTAATGCCTTTTTTAAGATGAAGTTTAAATCTTTTTAAGCATTTGGACTCTGGGGGTTTTTATTTTATTTTTTTTAATAAATGAACTGGAATATACCTTTTTGATTTGTTCACTGTAAGGTTGGATTTTCCCTAAATTAACTTAATCCTGATAACTAGATTCACCAGTGTTGTGCTTTCACCCCTTACTTGGTTGAAATGCCCCATTGAAAACATTTTCTTGTTTTGTTTTCTGGTATTTGCTAATAAAACAGAGCTTAAGAAACAAGGATATTGCTTGAAGCAATATCTATGTAAATACTGAAGCTAAAAATATGTCAAGAATTTTGTTGATAAGCTAACAATGGGAGGGACTCTGATTTAAATAATGGCAACCCACTCCAGTACTCTTGTCTGGAAAATCCCATGGATGGAAGAGCCTGGTAGGCTACAGTCCATGGGGTCGAAAAGAGTCGGACAAGACTGAGTGACTTCACCGTACTAAAGCTCAGTTGGTAGAGAATCTGCCTGCAGTGCAGGAGACCCCGGTTTGATTCCTGGGTCAGGAAGATCCCCTGGAGAAGGGAAAGGCTACCCACTCCAGTATTCTGGCCTAGAGAATTCCATGGAAAGTCCATGGGGTCGCAAAGAGTCGGACACGACTGAGCCACTTTCACTTCACTTCACATGAGTCTTGGATAGAAGTTTATAATCTGTGTGCTGATTGAACCTTCATTTCCATAATCATTAGATGATACTAACAACCAATGTTTTTGTATTGGTTGCAGGGTCAGGTGGCTCAGTTTCTTTCTAATGTAAGAAGACTGCTCTGTCCAAGGGATCATCCAGGCGAAAATCCTGGAGTAGGTTGCCATGCCCTCCTCCAGGGGATCTTCCTGACCCAGGGATCAAACCCACTTCTGCATTGCAGGAGGATTCTTTTTTCACTGAACCACCTGGGAAGCCCTTCTACTCTTTCACTGGATGTATTCTGTGTCTTTAGGGGCAAGGGCTAGGCTGTTTGTCTAGAGTTCCTTATCTGTGAAATGGAGATAAAAAGAATGTTTCTTCCTTGGGCTACTCAAATTTAGATGATAAATACATTTTTTAAAACCCTGAAAGCAGTGTTCAGCACAGAGTAGTCACTCAAAACCTGTTGGCTGCTATTATCTTTGGTAATTAAGGCCCAGCTTATACTGTCTTCCTTTATTCAATATGTAGGTTTCTTTAAGAATGCTGTATGCTTTTACAAAATGAATCTTACTTGGATTTCAGAAACCAATAAAGTAGTTTTTTCAAACATTAGAGAACCAGTGTTATTTGGCAAGTAAGAGTATTAAAGGGCTTCCCAGGTGGCTCAGTGGTGAAGAATCCCCCTGCCAACGCAGGAGTCACAGGAGATGCCAGTTTGATCCTTGGGCTGGGAAAATCCCCCAGAGAAGGACGTGGCAATCCACTTCAGTATTCTTGCCCAGGAAATCCCAAGGACAGAGGAGCCTGGCAGGCTACAATCCATCGTGTGGCAAAAGAGTTGAGCGCTGACTTAGCCAGTAAAACAGCAACAACAAAGAGCATTAAAAGAAAATAAGTAACCGGAAGTATAGACTAACTTCATTATTTTATTTTGCTTTTTTATGTATTTTAACCACAGAAATGGAGGAAGATCAGTTTGTGAATGAAGAACAGTTCTTTAGAACAATGCATTGAGGTGATTTTTCTTCTTTCAGTGTGAACCTGAGAAAACACCAGCATTAACACCACACTAAAAGCCAGCATTTAGGAAACCCCCCTGCATTAAAGCATATATCCATGTAATTGTGAAGCGTATAATGTCCTTTTGTTTTGTGAACTCAGATTTTCATATTATGGTTTTACTTAAGCAAAATTTAGCTGCATTTAAAAGAATCACTCTCTACTGTCTCCCTTTAGGTTGTTAACCACAAAGACCCAGAAAAATTCTTAAAAATGAATTTGTCTGCCACTGCCATAAAAAATTCTACTGCTCATTTATTTAAGAAATATTTATTTAATGGCTGCCATATATCGGGCGGTAAGGTAAATAAGACAGATGAGACCTACCATCACATAATATATAGTCCTTCCTCCCTCCGCCATCCCCAAAACTTGGAAACGACAGGTCCACGCTGGATTTGGCAATAACTTTTTTATACACTGTAGTCCAGAAATCAGAGCTTTTCCTTCCTAAAAAATCAACATCCTCAAAATGCCTATGAAATACCCTCTAAAGCAGCAGTAGGCCCCTAGTCCAGTCGTGTTCCCTGCCCTGCAAATAGCAAATGAACTTTCAGGATATTCCTTTTTCTGTCAACTGCCACCTGATCCAGCAGAGAAAGGAGCGCGGGACTAGGAACCAACTAGATGTTACATGCCTGCCAGTTGGTATTCCCACTTATGCTGACCGTGTCCTGACACAGGAGAATTGTGGCCCCATTTCCATTTATTTGCAGGGAGCACTTGCAGTCAGAGAAGCCAGGAGGCTGAGTGGACCAGCCTCTTTTCTACATCCCAGTCTAGAGATGGGCAGTACAGACTGTGAGAAGCCAGTGAAAGGCAATAGCTTCTTCTTGGCCATGAATTTCCAGGTATCCAGGATACCAAGCCACATTAATCACTGCATCATACCTAGTGATTTGATTCTGCAGATATTGCTTATTAAAACAGCTGACAGCCTACCAATTTATTTGGAAAGATCTGCTCATTGGCTTTAAACAGCAAAGGCTGTATTAGGGGAAGATGCACATTCTTCAAATTGGAAGGGAAAGATCTGTAGATATTATCACGTCCTTGAAAAGAAGGGCTCAACCTACTTTCTTCCTTGTCTCCACCAGGCAACTAGTAAGTATTGTAGGCCATTAAATTTGTACATGTTTAGAGCAGTAGCATTCATGTTTGCTTTATAAGATGACATGTCATAGGAGTATTGGATTGACAACATAATCACAGACATAAAAACTGTAGATCTTTTCTACTCTTTACTGTTTTTTTATATGTATATCATCTATACAAGAGCATGTAAGACCTATGAGCATAGGAAACAAGTTACATCTTGAATTAAAATCTTAAATGCCCGTTGTATCATAAAAACCCATCTCAATTTTTTATCACATGTCATGCTAAACAAAATCATCTCACTGGAAGCTCTGGAAATCTTCTAGTTAGCCTGGACAGTGTTCTGTTTACTCCACATTTATCCAGTAAATTAATATTTTGAAAATAAAAATGTCTATATATACAACCGACAAACCTAATTTAACAGAATACATATTCTCAATTAAAAATTATAGGCATCGTGTCAATGTAATTTTATTTTGAAGACAAATAATTTCCTCTTACTGATAACAGTAACTATATCAAGAATCCTCTGGGGGACAATTATGGATATGTATTGCTCTTTCTTTCGTGATGAGTAAAACGCATGTTGAAATTTATAACTCTTCAGCTCTGTCTTTGTGAAGTAAGTTAATTTTGAAGATGAGATAAAATGCAGTTCCAAAGGACTATAAATGTAAATAGTCTAAATTTTATGCTACATTTAGTAATTGTGTGAACTATAAATACAACAGTCAACAAATAAAATAGTATTATCTTTCAATTTCTTCAATAAACTGTTTTGAGTTCACAGTAAACCTATATTCTTTATTGTTACATTTTCAATAGTGCTGGTAGAGATGAAGAATTACCTTTAAGAAACTTACAGATTATTGTTTTAAATTGTTGAGGCCGATTTCTAGCCCCAAGTTGATATAATCAATTAATTCCCACCAATAAGTTGATTTGAAGTTAGTTACTGGTATCTGAACCTCCTGGTTCTTGAATGGCTAGTTTTGGGGCAGACAATCCACTGAATGGATGGTTCTAAGAAACGGACAATGTGGACACCCTGTTAAGATGAAACAGGCAACTTTATATCTCACCCAGGTTAAAACCTTGTAAAAATTTTTCATGTATAAGAACTTTAGATATTGTCCTTCTCTGCTAAGGGACTTTGTTGAGAAGTGCTTATCTCTGCATGAACCTTCATTTTTTGGGAAAAGTTGCTTTAGATGCTCATATTGTTAAGGCAGTTTTACGCTATTTTATTAATTTTTATAGTTATGTTTGTGCTTGTTCGGGGGGTGGTACTTCCTATTAGCATCTCCTGATTTCTTGTTTTAAAGGATTCAACTGTTGAGTGTGGTCTTGGTGGGTAGTGGTGTCCATTTCATAGCCAAGGGGGCCTGATGCCCACTCTCCACTGCCCAGCTCAACATGGGGATGTATTATGTAGACTCAGGCGAGCGGGCCTTCTCCTTGAGTTGGTGGCTGAAGGACACAGGGACATTTGGTGGGCATATAGGCAGTGGCAGTGGGTGGCCTAGGTGCCTCCCACTGAATGACTTCCGTGTCATTTCTGCTCTTCAGCTTTCCAGAGATCCCTGGGTTCCTGCTTATTCTCCAACCCTGATCTTCCCACCTCCCTGGCCTTTCTGTGACTCCTAACATGCTTTCCCCAATTTCCATTTTCACTTAAAATAGTTAAAGTTTGTTTCCACTGTGTATCAGTCAGGGTCCTGGCAAGAAACAGATGGCTCACTCATACAGGGAAATTGAGGCGAGTTTAATTCAGAAGTTTAATTCAGGCGACTATTTACAGAAGTGTGGGCAGATTTAGGGAGTGACCACAGGATGATGAAGCATCTCAAGACTAACAACAGAAGGGAGGTTTGCATCCCTTCCAGACTAGAAGGGCTATGAGAAATGGCCACCAGAACCTGGAGGCAGAATTCTCTCTGAAGCCTTGGAACAGGGCTGTCTGAGAAGCTGAGACCTTAGGAGAGGACCCAAGCTGCTGGCTTAATAGGGAGGCAGACAGGGGAGAAAATACCCGAGCCTTACTCTTCTCCTTCCTCCAGATTTCTGGCTGGTAACCTCCATTGGATGAAGCTAACTGGAAGCCAGAAGGCAAGGAAGCTCATTAATGGATCCCATAAAGGTTAGCCTTCCTGAACACAGAGCAGAATGGAGAAGGGAACAGGGAATATCTGTGTAGAGTTCTTGTGAATAAGACTTAACTGATAAAAATAAAATACACATTTTTTTAAACCCCTTCATGTAGTTGTAAAGTCTGTGCACAATAAGGAGATGCCTCGCTGAGGAGGTCAATAGAAGTGATATCCAAAGTAGGTGTGCTTGCAAGGGCTGTCATTACTTGAAGGAAGGAAACCTATTTCCTTGATCAGAAGTGCCAATTGCCCTCTAAACTATGCAGCTGTGAGTCTGTGTTTCCCTCGGTGGTGGGCAGGACCCTTTGGTCTTTTCTAATTTGTATTAAAACTATCATATAGGGTTTCCCTGGTGCCTCGGTGGTAAAGAATCCACCTGCCAATGCAGGAGATGCAGATTTGATTCCTGGTCCGGGAAGATCCCACGTGCCACAGAGGAACTAAGTCCACGTGCCACAACTCTTGAGCTTGTGCTCTAGAGCCCGGGAGCCACAACTCGGTGAGTCCCAGAGCCTGTGCTCTGAAACAAGAGGAGCCACCACAGCGAGAAACCCACGCAGCACAATGAAATAAAATTATTTTGAAAACCTATCATGTAGACAAACAGTGATTGCATTACCTATACACTAAAGTTTTAAACTATGAAAGAAAATAGCACCGTGGTTAAGCATGCCCATGCTGGAATCAGAGCACCTGGATTCTAAACCAAATTCTGCAGTGTATCAATTTTTGTTGTTGTTCAGTCACCTAGTTGTATCTGACTCTTCGAGACCCCATGGACTGCCACATGCCAGGCTTCTTTGTCCCTCACCATCTCCTGGAGTGTGCCCAAGTTCATGTCTGTTGTAAATGTACCATTTATTTTCAACAGTGAAATCAGGTTAATAATAATACCAGCTTGACAAGGCTAACATGAGGATTAAGACAAACAGTGGAGGTAAAGTATTTGGCACAACACCGACATGAATTGTTCCATGGTTAATTTCTAACCCTGTGTTTTGACTTTCATTCCTGCAGCCACCAGTATCCGGTTTGCTTGATCCTTTCCTTGGTGGCACCAGTACCATCAGCACTTACACAGTAGCCTTTCTGTCATCTGTATCTGGTTACCTATACTACCATCATCCTGTCAATCATATCACTTTCCAATCAGCTTTCATTTTCCCTGCAACTTTCACTTCTCTAGGCCTATTTCCTAGCTGTCTCTTACCTATGAACGTTGCTCCCAAGGTATCTGTCTTCCCAGGGAGACCCAGGAGCAGCAAGTCTTCTAAAATGACTGAAAAGGAGAAACAATGATGGGAATTTTGCTTTGACTTTCCAGTCATGTCAAAATCTTCACTAACTTTTATACTATTAGGATATCCTTTCTGTAGTTTAAGATTTGACTTTACCACAATTCTAGGATTAAAACTGTAAATCTACTATGCTTATTTTAAGGGCTGAAAATGGACTTGGAAAAATAAACACACAAAGCAATGTAACCCTACTGTCCCTTGTCATGGTCTGTCTTATGCTGTGTTCTTACCTTCCAAAGCATACAAAGCACAAACCTTGGGTATATGCATTACACGTGGTGCAATTCATCATCATTTGCACTTCCGCTTTTCTCTCTCCACTGCCACGTCACTTTTGTTGTGCACAAGAGAGCAGCAAGGCTCGAACCGACATCCTGACAACTGAAAAATTATGTCTCGTGTCAGTGTTAAGTACATGACAAATTAAATTAATCCTTAAGCTTTTTGTGTTCTCATCACTTTTCACCTTTATTATATTTCAGCACATGTTTTTAAATTTTCATTTAATCCTAATACTTGCCAATAATATTAACAGAATGCAAATTTAAAAGGCGTGCATGCTTAGTCGCTCAGTCGTGTCCAACTCTGTGACCGTGTGTACTGTAGCCTGACAGGCTCCTCTATCCATGGGATTTCCCAGGTAAGAATACTAGAGTGGGCTGCTATTTCCTTCTCCAGGGGATCTTCCCAGCACAGGGCTCAAACCCACATCTCCTGCATTGGCAGGAGGATTCTCTACTACCGAGCCACCTGGGAAACCTCAGTTTAAAAGGAGTGGATAGAAAACTCCCCTTGACACTCTTGCATTGATTTAATCTCAGATAACAACTTCGTCCTTAAGGTTTTGATTGAAAGTATGATGCTATATCGGAGAAGACAATGGCACCCCACTCCAGTACTCTTGCCTAGAAAATCCCATGGACGGAGGGGGCTGGTGGGCTGCAGTCCATGGGGTCGCTAGGAGTCGGGCACGGCTGAGTGACTTCACTTTCACTTTTCACTTTCATGCATTGGAGAAGGAAATGGCAACCCACTCCAGTGTTCTTGCCTGGAGAATCCCAGGGACGGGGGAGCCTGGTGGGCTGCTGTCTATGGGGTCGCACAGAGTCGGACACGACTGAATCGACTTAGCAGCAGCAGCAGCAGCATGATGCTATATTAAAATCTAAAGTATTTTTATATCTATTGATAAGTAGGCAGTTCTTTCCATAATTGTGTCCAGACTTTTAGAAGTAATAGAAATGGTCCACAAGACTCTCATTTGATCAACTTATTCACCATCAATTTTTGGTGCATTTACACATCTACCATTTGAACTAATGTAACAAGTGACCATGCGTAGGAATGGGGAAGGATTATGAATGAATTGATTATGAGAAACATCACTTTTTAAAACAAGCCAGCACACTCTCCTTTATAGAAATACCTGGCATATGGTCTAAACTTAAAGAATATTAGCAGTTATCAAGTGGTTATACCAAAGCCAAGGAACAATTATGGTTGTCCATAAAAATAGTACACTTGAGGAGTTCCTTGGTGGTGAAGTGGATAAGAATCTGTCTACCAATGCAGGGAACACAGCTTTAATCCCTGGTCCAGGAAGAGTCCACTTGCCGCGAAGCAACTAAGCCCATGTGTCACAACTACTGAGCCCATGAGCCACAACTACTGAAGCCTGCCTTCTCTATGACCCATGAACCACAACTAAGGAGCCCCTGTGCCACACTACTAAGCCCATGTGCCTGGAGCCTGTGCTCTGCAATAAGAGAAGCCGCAGCGGTGAGAAGCCCACACACCACAGCTAGGGAAAGCCTGCGTGCAACAACAAAAACCCAGCACAGCCCAAAACAAACAGATAATATATAAAATTTTAAAAAGTAGTGCATCTGAATCAGCCAAGTTAATTTTGTAGCAAGTAAGAGAAAACTCAACTCAGACAGGCATGTGCAACAATCAAATCTGCTGTCTCACATAGCAAGTCCAAAGTTAGCATGGGTTCTGGGTAGGAACATCAGGGCTCCAGCCCAGCCTGTGACAATCTTCCTGGCCCTGGTCTTGGACTGATGGAGAGGTGGCTGCAGTCACCTCTGTATCTCTATGTGTGTCTGTATCACTTACAGACACAACAAAGTCAACAGAGCAGGAAGGAGAGAATTGTCTCTCTGTGTAATGAGCCAGAAAGTGTTCCCAGAAGCAGGAGACTCTCTTGTGGCTCATTGGCCAAGACTAGATTACATGTATATTTTAACCCACTCAGTAGCAAGGAGAGTGACCTTAGTTTATGCTAATCATTGGGGTAGAATGGATTTTTGGAGTCAACTATTAGTATAGAACACATTTATTTATCTGTGAAGAGAGTCTACATGGAGATTAAGGAAAGGGAATGTGTGTGTGTGTGTGTGTGTGTGTGTGTGTGTGTATGAATAAAGGGGCATGATCTCAGGCCTCAAACTACAGTGAAATGAAAGGATAGCTCTCAAACACAGAAAAGGAAATCGAAGAGAAGTGTATCACAGCCAGGGATCCACAGAAAGATGTTGCTTGTTTCAAAAAGATGCCACGGGCATGCACATGTACGCAGACACTTTCACACTTCTCTCAGGGGTCACAGGCTTCTCTTTCAGAGGTACTGAAGAAACCTTATTCTCTGCTCCCTGTTTTAATGGGATCTATAGATCAGGACCACCACAGGCAAATGCACACAAGGTGGGTGCCCACACAGAGCAACGTGACAGGCAATGGAGAGGCCTCTCCACCCTCCAGAATTCTCCCCTCAAAAACAAAGGAAATGAAATGCACAAAAACACAGAGAAATCAAACTAGCCTTCTGCTTAGATGGACAAGGAAGCTAGCTAGCCATGAAATATGGAGAGAGTTTCTGTGCTGTCTCTCCAAGCCCCCGTGGTACCCCATTCTCAGCCCAAAGACATCAGTTCCACTACTGTATGCTGCTGCTGCTGCGTAACTTTAGTCGTGTCCAACTCTGTGTGACCCCATAGACGGCAGCCCACCAGGCTCCCCCGTCCCTGGGATTCTCCAGGCAAGAACACTGGAGTGAGTTGCCATTTCCTTCTCCAGTGCATGAAAGTGAAAAGTGAAAGTGAAGTCGCTCAGTCGTGTCTGACTCCTAGCGACCCCATGGACTGCAGCCTACCAGGCTCCTCGGTCCATGGGGTTTTTTAGGCAAAAGTACTGGAGTGGGGTGCCATTGCCTTCTCTGACCACTACTGTATAAAGCATGCCTACAGGTTTTTTCAAAAAGTAATGCTTTTTCTAGATTCCACATATATGCATTAATATATTTGTTTTTCTCTTTCTGACCTGCTTCACTCTGTATGACAGACACTAGGTCCATCCATGTCTCTACAAATAACCTTATTTCATTTTTTTAGTGGCTGAGTCAATATTCCATTGTATGCATGCAGCACGTCTTCTTTGTCCATTCATCTGCTGTTGAACATTTAGGTTGTTTCCATGTCCTGCCTACTGTAAATAGTGTTGCAATGAACATTATGGAATCTAGAAAAATAGTACAGGTGAATATATTTCCAGGGCAGGAATGGAGATGCAGACTTGGAGAACGGACTTTTGGACACAGGCAGGGAAGGGGAGGGTGGGATGACCTGGGACATTAGGATTGACATATACACACCGCCATGTATAAAATAGCAAGTGGGAACCTGCTGTAAAGCACAGGAAGCTCAACTTGGTGCTCTGTGATGACCTGTGATGATCTAGAAGGGTGGGATGGGTTGAGGGGGGAGGGAGGGAGTATATGTATACATATAGCTGATTCACTTCACTGTACAACAGAAACTAACACAACACTGAAAGCAATTATATTCCAATTAAAAAAAAAAAAAACACCGAAAAAGTAAATGTCTATGGGAATTAGACTACATTAAGCCACCAACACCCTGGCATTAATTGTTACATCACAGAAACTAAGTGTACCTGAAAACAAGCAAATTTCCTAGATGGATAGCATCTTTAAAAAGGGAGATACAACTGCTCTATCAGTTTGCTTAGATTTCCAGTAAGACAAGCATGTGTATGTAAAACACATGAGAAAATAATGTGATGATGAAATTCAAACGTGTGTCCTACTTGAACCAATATATGAGGAAGAAACCAGAAACTAAGCCTGTCAGGAGAGGGTCGGTGGCCCTCTGGGATCTCCTCTTTCCCTGGCTTGTCTTCCAAGGGGAATCCTGAGATTGTGTTCTTTACCCCACTTCCTGCTTATTGGTGAGAGATTGGCTCCTCTCCACATTACAATGGAAATTAATCAATATTCCCGAGAATCAACTATGACTTTGGGATCATTTTAGACCCTCCTAAGGGAGTGAGTGGGCTTTCCTGGTGGCTCAGTGGTAAGGAATCTGCCTGCCAATGCAGGAGACATGGGTACGATCCCTGGGTTGGAAAGATCCCTTGGAGAAGGAAATGGCAACCCACGACAGTATTCTTATGTGGTGCTAGAGGTAAAGAACCCACCTGCCAATGCAGGAGCCTCAAGAGATGAGGGTTCAATCCCTAGGTCAGGAAGATACCTTGAAGTAGGAAGTGGCAGTCCACTCCAGTCTTCTTGCCTGGGAAATCCCATGGACAGAGGAACCTGGCAGGCTACAGTCTATGGGATTGCAAAAGAGTCAGGCATGACTCAGCCACTAAACAACAACAAGGGAATGAATAGGAATGTGAGAACTTTGTATCGGGATATTTAGCTCAGAAAAGTTTGTACTTCATTGATGTCAAAAGGTTTTTTAATCATTCTGGAGCCCTTCTGGCTCTTGATCCTGTCTTTACTATTTGATAGCAAAGGTGTGTGTCCCCCAAAGATGTAAAGAGCCAGTGTAACAAGGAAGCTTTCCTTTGGGAATAGAAGTTCGTACTTTATGTTTAGGTCAGATCGATTCTTGATCTATTGTTGTTTTGTTTGCTTGATTCACTAACTTCCTAAGAGTAAGAAAGTATCTAACCTTTAGAAATTGTGAATCACTATATTGTACATCTGTAACATACAATATTGTACATCAATTATACTTCAATAATAAATAAATTAAAAATATCTAAAGTATAAGTTCTGGATGTTCTGATTCAGATTGCAAAGGAGAGGGGGTTACCGTTGATTGAACATCTACTACATGTCTTTCACAGAGAAGGCAATGGCACCCCACTCCAGTACTCTTGCTTGGAAAATCCCATGGACGGATGAGCCTGGTGGGCTGCAGTCCATGGGGTCGCTGAGGGTCGGGCACGACTGAGCAACTTCACTTTCACTTTTCACTTTCCTGCATTGGAGAAGGAAATGGCAATCCACTCCAGTGTTCTTGCCTGGAGAATCCCAGGGATGGGGGAGCCTGGTGGGCTGCCGTCTATGGGGTCTCATAGAGTCGGACACTACTGAAGTGACTTAGCAGTAACACATGTCTTTCATGCCTCAGTTTTGCTCACTTTTCTTGAAAGCAACCCTGTGCAATTCCGTTTTACTAGGATAAAATGATGAAGAGCTCTGGGTTCAAACCCAGGTACTGCACTCAAGCTGAACGACCTGGGCTCTCCTACAGAAGAAGATAGTAACCTACCTCATGAGATTGCTCTAAAAATTAAATCAGTTAAGGAATCTTCAACACTCTTGGTTCAAGTTTAGACTGTGCAATAATAAGAACTTAATAGAAATCTGCTCTTGTTTTATTGTTTTTCTTATTTTACCTATCAGAAAGTCGTATCTCAAAGAGATTATGTAACTTGTCATATCTGAGAGAGGTTATTTGCCTAAGGTCACTGCATTAATAAATCATGAGAGAGGAATTCGAACAATTTTTTCTAATTTCAGGTTTATCCATTTCTAGAGTCTGCATCTTTCACAAATAGTAAATATTCCTGCTGAATCATCTATTTCACTGCTCTGTTCCACACAGGATAATAGGATGAAGCTCCCTAAAATTTGGAGAGTGGAATTTTTTTTTTTTGTATCTTCCTTAGTGATCTGTACTTAAGGGCCCTAGGTGGATGTTGCCAAATGCTGAATGATGGAGAGTCCATGCCTAAAACCCCCTTAGGGGTCTTACTGACAAACTACAATTGACCTCCTGTATCCAAGGTTTCTGCATCCAGGGATTCAGCCAATTAAAGGAATGAAATAATTTTGGCGAAAAAAATTCCACCAAGTTCCAAAAAGCAAAACTTTGCCACACATTGCAATTATTTTTGTACTGAATTAGATATCCTAAGTAATCTAGAGGTGATTTGATGTACACGGGAGGATGTACATAGGTTATATGCAAATACTTCACCACTTTACAGAAGGGACTTGGGCATCCGTGGTGGTCCTGGAGCTTAATCCCCTTTGAATACTGAGAGATAACTGTGTTTTGTTGCCATTCTCAGTGATGACCTGAAAATGTAATAAGATTGCTGTGATCTTTACTCACAGACCATCTCTATGTCTTTTAAGATATAAGTTAGCTAGGAAAAATTGTTTTGCTGAGTATGTTCTTCACATGGTAGAGAAAAGAACTGAAGTTTCAACAGAGATTTTGGAGTGAAATTCATTTCTTTAGCTCACCAGAATGTATAGATAGATATATGAGACGGTCCCAACTGTGATTATGTGTTGCTTTTTTCATTAACAGTACTGGAATGTTTTTGTTTTCTGTCCAGGGTTTACTTTCTACATCAATTATATTATGAGAAGAAGTAGGTGTGAATTATAAAATACGCTGAGCAGGCACATGTTAGAGGATAATTTTGTTGAAATCTTTTTTCTTGGAGCACACATAAAAAGACTAAGATTGTCAAAACCCTTCCTTTGGTAGGGGATCTCATCAGTCATTGTCCACATTGTCCCCATAGTGTTACATGTGGGAACTATTGTGTTAGGTGCTCTGACATGGTAGAATCAAACAAAAGCTGGAGAACCAGAACATGACCCTTGTCATCATGCTAATTTTATTGACTTGCAATATTCATTGTCTTTTCTATTTTCTGAGGTTTTATTACATATTTATAGGTTTATTTCCTTTTCTTCTTTCTAAAAATCAAGATATAATTGACACGGTAACATTCTATTTATTTTTGGTGTCCAACATGGTGATTACTGTGAAATGATCATCACAGTATGTAGTTACAAATTTACAATTTTTTTTCTTGTGGTGGAACTTCTTTATGTTTTAAATTACAAATGGATATACCAGATGGATTTGGATTTATGACACAAGATCAAACTGAAAATGCCCAAATCAAACAATCAGCGAAGAGAAACTTGATATGGTTCAGCTGACCTATCAGACAAGCTTGCTCTTTGATACCAGGATTTTGAAGGCATTTCAATGCATTATATTATGGGTTGTAGCAAATATAATTGGCGATTTAACTTGAGTATTTAAGTCACCACAAAAGAGTTGACTTGAAATATTTAAATCACCCTGGAATATAAGAAGAAATGCATCAGATCAGATCAGTCACTCAGTCGTGTCCAACTCTTTGTGACCCCATGAATCGCAGCACGCCAGGCCTACCCTGTCCATCACCAACTCCTGGAGTTCACTCACACTCATGTCCATCGAGTCAGTGATGCAATCCAGCCATCTCATCCTCTGTCGTCCCCTTCTCCTCCTGCCCCCAATCCCTCCCAGCATCAGAGTCTTTGCCAATGAGTCAACTCTTCGCATGAGGTGGCCAAAGTACTGGAGTTTCAGCTTTAGCATCATTCCTTCCAAAGAAATCCCAGGGCTGATCTCCTTCAGAATGGACTGGTTGGATCTCCTTGCAGTCCAAGGGACTCTCAAGAGTCTTCTCCAACACCACAGTTCAAGAGCATCAATTCTTCGGCGCTCAGCCTTCTTCACAGTACAACTCTCACATCCATACATGACCACAGGAAAAACCATAGCCTTGACTAGATGAACCTTTGTTGGCAAAGTAATGTCTCTGTTTTTGAATATGCTATCTAGGTTGGTCATAACCTTCCTTCCAAGGAGTAAGCGTCTTTTAATTTCATGGCTGCAGTCACCATCTGTCTTGATTTTGGAGCCCAGAAAAATAAAGTCTGACACTGTTTCCCCTGTTTCCCCATCTATTTCCCATGAAGTGGTGGGACCAGATGCCGTGATCTTCGTTTTCTGAATGTTGAGTTTCCCTATATGTAAAGTTTTACCCCAAGTGGGAAAAAAAGACTCCCAAACAAAGTCTGGATTCTATTTAACAATAAGCAGGCTGATATTTTTTGGGAGAGAAGTGTACTGATGTTTTCCATAGAATATGAACTGCATTAGAAAAGAAGCTTTGGTGGATGGAATAAGTGGGCAGATAAGTGGTAACATAAATATCCTTGATAATCATGGCAACTCACTCCAGTATTTTTGCCTAGAGAATCCCCATGGACAGAGAAGCCTGACGGGCTACAGTCCATGAGGTCACAAAGAGCTTGGACATGACTGAGCAACTAAGCACAGCACAGGGAAATGTTAATTGTACGATCCAGGCCATGGTTGGATAGGTATTCACGGCATATTTCTTTCAACCTTAGATAGATTTAAAATTTTTCAATAAAATGTTAGAAAAAATATGAATGTGTGGATTAAATTATTTTGTTGTTCAGTTGCTAAGTCGTGTCCAACTCTGCGACTCCATGGACTGCAACACACCAATCTCCCTTGTCTATTGCTACGTCCGGAACTTGCTCAAATTCATGTCCATTGAGTCAGTGATTGTATCTAACCATCTCATCCTCTGCCGCCCCCTTCTCCTTTTTCCTTCAATCATTCCCAGCATCAGGATCTTTTTCAGTGAGTTGGTTCTCTGCATCAGGTGGCCAAAGTATTGGAGCTTCAGCTTCAGCATCAGTCCATGCAATGAATATTCAGGACTGATTTCCCTTAGGATTGTTGGTTTGAGCTCCTTGCAGTCCAAGGGACTCTCGAGTCTTCTTCAGCACCACAATTCAAAAGCATCAATTCTCCCACGCTCAGCCTTCTTTATGGTCCAACTCTCACATCTATACGTGACTACTGAAAAAAATTGCTTACAGTCAGATTTAATTGAAGAGTCCAAAAAATGTATGTGTTATAGGAAGTCTCACTGTAAGTGAACTTGATAAATTAAAATGTAGAATTAATGGTATTGACTACAATTTATTGAGTACTTAGTATGTACAAACTGCTTAATAAGTATTATCTAATTTTGTAGTTGTTCTTTAGTTGCTAAATCATGTCTGACTTTTTGCAACCCCATGCACTGTAGCCCACCATGGTCCTCTGTCCATGAAAATTTCCAGGCAAGAATACTGGAGTGGGTTGCCATTTCGTTCTCCAGTGGATCTTCCAGACCCAGGGATTCTGAACCCGTCTCCTGCATTGCAGGCGGATTCTTTACTGCTGAGCCACCAGGGAAGCCCATTATCTAATTTAATATAATACAATTACTATTTGAAGTACATATTATCATCCTTATTTCACAAGTTAGGATAAGATATAAAAAGGTTACATGACTTGCAGGAAAGTGTATATCCAGTAAGCGACACAGTTGAGAGGCAAACCACATAAGTCATTGCACTCCAGGAAAGGCAAATCTTTTATTATTAAAGTTAATTTATTTGGCTGCGTCAGATCTTAGTTGTGGCTTGTGGGATCTTCATTGCCATGAGTGAGATCTATTCCCCTGACCAGGGATTGAAGCTTGGCCCCCTGCTTTGGGAGTGTGAAATCTTAACCACTGGACCACCATGGAAGTCCCCAGGAAAAGGACATTTAAATTAGAGACGTTTAGAGATCATATTTTCCCGTTCCTTGGTAAAAATGACACAAAGGGGATGTAGCACTAGAATCCCAGAATTTCTACTCTTTGATCAAGGTTTTTGCCACAAGTCATAATATCTCTCAAGGTACAGTTTTTTTGTTTTTGTTACAAAATGGATTCACTATAGGATTCCTTTAAGTAACAGATTTCTATAATGTACTCCAACTATCATACAATGTAGCAGAATTTGATCTGTGTACTTTTTTCAGGTATTGTATATGTCATAAACAGCAGCACCAAGATGCTACGAACCGTATGTCCAAAAAATGTAAATTCCCTTGAAGTTTTGAATGCACTGAAATTGTGCATACTTCCCCGGTGAGAGAAACACACAAAATTCTAAAATAAATATGTATTGCATCCATCCATTTGAATGAAAATGCTATCATTCTGATAACTATGGATTTTTTTTTCACAGTTTAATTCCATATTCATGTAGTTGTGGGATTTTTTTTTTTAAGCAATGACTGATTTATGTAGTGCAAACCACCAAAAGGAAAAAAAAAATGAATGTAGAAAAGGGAAGTTGAGTATCAAAAGACAAAGAGGGCATATTTATATCCTCTCCTCCACTTGTGTTCCCTCCAGCTTATGTCTTCAATTCTGCTCCCAAAATTCTGCCATGGGAGTGTGGCAGCACTGAGGAAATGAAGAGACCCACTAAAGCTTTCAGGTTTTAAGTTCTCAGCAAATGTTCATCTGCTCTAGTGCTATTGGTCAAGTATTTGGCAGTTTGGAAATAAGAAATCCTGGGTTTAACCTCTGGGCCCACCACTCACTAGAGGAGTATAATGAAGCTCTTTATCTTCCAAGTCATTTTTCCGTCAGTCATAAAATAACTACTTACCTCACAGGATTATTGCTGGCATCAAAGGAAAATGTGTTTATACTTTGAAAAGTGAAAGTGTTAGTCGTTCAGTTGTGTCCAACTCTTTTCAATCCTATGGAGTGTAGCTCCCCAGGCTCCTGTGTCCAAGGGATTCTTTAGGTAAGAATACTGGAGTGGGTTGCCATGCCCTTCTCCAGAGGATTTCCCTGCCCCAGAGAGGGAACCCAGGTCTGCATTGCAGGCAGATTCTTTACCATCTGAGCCACCAGGAAAGCCCGCTTATACCTTGAAAACAAAATGACAAAACCATAAAAACTAAGACCATGCAATGAACAGTTCTTAAATTTTGCCATTTGTTTTTGCCATTTTCTGTAAGGCATAATTATGTTTCCATTGTGTGATGAAACTAGGAACAAACTTTTGTGATTTCAGAACAAAGAAGACAGTTCTTTATGGGTGGCTTGCATAGCTGCACACATTCAAGTGAGACGCTGATATCCTCTGTTACGGACTATCTTTTCAAAGATTTTAGTATAGGTAACAGCCTTGAAAGACAGAAGTAGTGACTATCTCTGGAGCAAAGAACAGTCATGTTTATTGTCCTGTATAAAAGGTTTGGGTTTTCTAACCTCAGGGTCCTTTCTCTCATAACACAGTCCTCTGTGTGTGTAGTTATCCATCTGGGCCTGTTTGTGTCATCCTGTGAGAAATGGACCTTGGGGAGCAAATGCAGATTTTTTTAGCTACTATCATTGCTGTATATAATAGAACAGAGCTCTTGTCTCTGACCCAGGAGTTTTGTGTCTTCTGTCAGTCTTCATGAAACTGTTGTTCAGTCACTAACTCATGTCTGACTCTTTACAATCCCATGGACTGTGGCATGCCAGATTCCTCTGTTTTCCACTGTCTTCTAGAGTTTGCTCAAACTCATATCCATTGAGTCAGAGATGTTATCTAACCATCTCTTCCTCTGCCAACCCCTTCTCCTTTTGCCTTCAGTCTTTCCCAGCAACAGGGTCTTTTCCAATGAGTCAGTTCTTTGCATCAGGTGGACAAAGTGTTGGAGTTTCAGCTTCAGCATGAGTCCTGCCATTGAATATTCAGGGTTGATTTCCTTTAGGATTGACAGGCTTGATCCTTGTTGTCCAAGGGACTCTCAAGAGACTTCTCCAGCACCACAACTTGAAGGCATCAGTTCTTCCATGCTCAGCCTTATTTCCCTGGAGAAGGAAATGGCAACCCACTCCAGTATTCTTGCCTGGAAAATCCCACGGACAGAGGAGCCTCGTGGGCTACAGTTCATGAGTTTGCAAACAGTCGAACATGACTGAGCAACTGAGCACACCAGCCTTCTTTATGGTCCAAATCTCACATACATACATGACTACTGGAAAAACCATAGCTTTAACTATATGGACCTTTGTCAATGAAGTGGTATCTCTGCTTTTTAATACACTGTCTAGGTTTGCCATAGCTTTCCTCCAAGGAGCAAGCATCTTTTAATTTCATTACTGCAGTCACTGTCCTCAGTGATTTTGGAGCCCAAGAAAATAAAATCTGTCATTACTTCCACTTTTCCCCCTTCTATTTACCACGGAGGAGGGCATGACAACCCACTCCAGTATTCATGCCTGGAGAATCCTGTGGACAGAGAAACCTGGCAGGCTATAGTCCAAAAGGTTGAAAAGAGTCAGACACAACTGAAGCGACTTAGCAACAGCAGCAAATGGGACCAGATGCCATGACCTTAGTTTTTTAAGGCTGAGTTTCAAACCAGCTTTTTCACTCTCCTCTTTCAGCCTTATCAAGAGGTTCTGTTGTTCCTCTTCACTTTCTGTCATTAGAGTAGTATCATCTGCATTACTGAGGTTGTTGATATTTCTCACAGAAATCTTGATTCCAGCTTGGGATTCATCCAGCCTGACATTTTGCATGGTGTACTCTGCATAAAAATTAAATAAGCAGGTGACACTATACAGCCTTGACATACTCCTTTTCCAGTTTTGAACCAGTCCATTGTTCCATGTCTGGTTCTAACTGCTGTTTCTTGACTCACATACGATTTCCTGAGGAGACAGGTAAGATGATCTAGTACTTCCATCTCTTTAAGAATTCTGCAGTTTGTTGAGACCTACATAGTCAAAGGCTTTAGCATAGTCAATGGAGCAGAAGTATATATTTTTCTGGAATTCCCTTCCTTTCTCCATGAGTCATCGAATGTTGACAATTTGATATATAATTCCTCTGCCTCTTCAAAGCATAGCTTATACATCTGGACGTTCTGGGTTCATGTACTGATGAAGCCTAGCTTGAAGGATTTTAAGTATAACCTTGCTAGCATGCAAAATGTGTGCAACTGTAAGGTAGTTTGAACATTCTTTGGCATTGCCCTTCTTTGAGACTGGAATGAAAACTGACCTTTTCCAGTCCTGTGACCACTGCCGAGTTTTCCAAATTTGCTGACATATTGACTGCAGCACTTTAACAACATCATCTTTTAGGGTTTGAAATAGCTCAGCTGAAATTCCGTCATGTCCACTAGCTTTGTTCCTATTAATAACAATGTTGCCTAAGGCCCACTTGACTTGGCAATCCAGGATGTTCCACTCTAGGTGAGTGACCATACCATCATGCTATTCAGGTCATTAAGACCTTTTTTGTATTATTCTTCTGTGTATTCTTGCCATCTCTTCTTAATCTCTTCTGCTTCTCTTAGGTCCTTACTGTTTCTGTCCTTTATCATGCCCATCCTGGCATGAAATGTTTTCTTGATATCTCTAATTTTCTTGAAGAGATATCTAGTTTTCCCCATTCTATTGTTCTCCTCTATTGCTTTGCATTGTTCATTCAAGAAAGCCTTCTTATATCTCCTTGCTATTTTCTGGAACTCTGCAGTTAGTTGGATATATCTTTCCCCCTTCTCCCTGCCTTTTACTTCTCTTCTTTCCTCAGTTATTCTTAAAGCCTCCTTAGACAGTCATTTTGCCTTCTTGCATTTCTTTTCTTTGGGGATCATTTTGGTCACTGCCTCCTGCACAGTGTTATTGATCTTAATCCATAGTTCTTCCGGCACTCTGTCAATCAGATCTAATCCCTAAATCTATTCATCACCTCCACTGTATAATTATAAGGGATTTGTTTTGGGTCATTCCTGAATGACCTAGTGATTTTTCCCTACTTTCTTAATTTAAGCCTGAATTTTGCGATAAGGAGCTCCTGATCACAGTCAACTCCAGGTCTTGTTTTTGCTGACTTTAGAGCTTTTCCATCTTTGGCTGCTAAGAACATAATCAATATGATTTCAGCATTGACCATATGGTGATGTCCATGTGTAGAGCTCTTGGGTTGTTGGAAAAGCATGTTTGCTATGACCATCATGTTCTCTTGGCAAAACTCTGCTAGCCTATGGCAGGCTAATTTCTTTGTTGGCAAGAAATGTAAAATCTCAGACCCCTCACAGTTCTTGATAAGAAGTTGGGATGTATAACAGAGACAAAACTCTTTTGCCTCTCATGTCTTGAGACCAAGTTTACAAAATATGTATCATCTTTTGGGGAGAATAGGAAGCATGTGGTAGGGATAAACACTAGGCTCTGTGGCCAGACTGTCTGGGTTCTAATCATGTCTAGGGCTCTTTTTAGTTTGAATTCCTCCAGAAACAAACTCTAAGATAAGGATATGAGAGAAAACAGTTTATTTGGGAGGTAATCCCAGAAATTACTGGTAGGAACTAAGGAAATAAAAAAAGGGGAGGGAAGACTGCCAATAAATGATGACTTTTTAAGTAAGTTATGACTATGGGTAACAAAAGTTTAATTCCACTCAGAAACTCTTAGTAGGCAATATAGAACATGTGTCTGAGGGGTGAGGGACCTGAGATATTTTATACCAAATCCCATTCATCATTGATTGAGGGCTCCTGGGAGGATGTTGGGACAGATTCTAAGTTTTTCTGGCTTGTCTTACATACAGCAAAACGTACACAGAGAGGCCTGCAGCAGGCCCTGGCAGTTGGAAGTATGGCCTGGGTGTGCACTACATTGATAAGGCCAAGGAACTATAGTTGGCACACCCACAGCCTTTGCTACAGACATCTTCTATCAATATATTCCAAGGAGGTCACTCAACCTGTTTAAGCCCTAGTTTCATCCTCCATAAAATGGAAATAATAATAGCTCCAACCACCTAGGGTTGAGAAAAGGATTCCAGATTCAATCCATGTAAAATACTTAAAGTAGGTCATAGCATTTCCTAAGCACATAATAAAATGTTGGCTATTGTTATAGAAGAAGATGACATTTATTGATTGATTAGTATTTCCATATCATTCTCTGATATTCTGGAGGTCGACTTCTAATGCCCAAACATCAAGAAGTCTGATTTTAGTAACTGCCTGTGATGGACTGTTAACAGATTCAAGGTGTATTTATATTTGCCATTTGTCAGGGCCAACATTGGCTGTCTCATGGGAGGTACCAAGAAAGATGTGTTTAAAACTTATTATTCCTATTTAAATTTCCTTAGAGAATTTTATGGGGCTAGGCACTCCTAAACTCTTTAATTTAAAGATTAACTGCTTTGTCAGAGAAACCAATTAAACTTTATTTGAAGTGTCAGTAACACAGCAGTTTTAAACTCAATTTTCTATTCTTCTATTATGGGAATGAGAATATAAAAAAGAAGTATATTTTAAACTCAATTTTCTAGCATTATGTATCATTTATGTCAGGCTCCTGCAAATCAGCATCATGGTAACTATGGAATTCACCAAAGGAAAACACTCAAGAATTTTAGTAATTCTCTTGGTTAAATTCTGCTATTATGCTAAACACAAGAGAAGGAAATCACAGTTTACCAAGGAACAGATATATTTATGGAAACCAGCTCTTCAAAGGTCTATGGATGCATGCGTGCTCAGTCGCTTCAGTCATGTGTGACTCTACAGATCCTATGGATTATAACCTGCCAGGCTCCTCTGTCCTTGGAATTCTCCAGGCAAGAATACTGGAGTGGGTTGCTATGCCCTCCTCCAGGGGATCTTCCCGACCCAGGGATCAAACCTGTATCTCCTGCGTTGCAGGTGGATTCTTTACTGCTGAGCCACCAGGGAAGCCCTCAAAAGTCTACAGATTTGCCTATTTCCTAATCTAATAAAATCCTTGATCTCCATTACCTTTAATTGTCCCCAAACAGTCCTCTTGCCTTGCTCTGCTTTGACTTTTAATCTATTTAAAGAATTCTCACTTTTATATATGTATTATGTGTCTTTATATTAAGACTTTTAAGTTTTTATGTTAAATCTTTATATTGAGGAAATTGTCTTAAGCCTTTTGTCCAAAATCCTTTTTCACTTTTGCAGTTGCTAATTTAGATATTATTTTCTATGTCTAAATCTGAAGCTATCTTAATGCACATATATGTGGATATTTTTTAAAAGTTAAGAAAACTGTAATCTTTCTATAAATATCTTACCAGTGTTTAGACTGAAAGATTTTGACAGTTTTAATGAGACGTTTTATTTTTAGGTACTTCTTTTTTTCCACATTTAAATGTCTTACATTTGAATTCTATTAAATGCTACTTATTTTTATTATAGACCAAGAGAAGTTAGAAAAACCTATAATCATTCTTTTCTTACATTAGTCAACTTAAAAAAGTTTTTATTGATGTCTTACTGGCCTATAAAATTTTTCTAAGTAGGAGGTAGAATAAAATTTCATATAAACTTAATTCATATATACTATAGCATTATTTTTATTTCTTGAATTTTCTAGCCATTTTTTTCCCTCTCTCAGCATCATTTTAATAAAACATATTGCTATAGATAATATGAATCAAATGTTTTTATCTTAAAAACAGATCATTAGGGAGAAAAAAAAATTCATGATTTAACTAATGCTCCTATTAAGAAAGTACATAAGTCAAGTTAAAAAATAAGTTCAAATTGTATTACAGATTTATGGATGCTAAGAAATTATTTTAAATGTTTTAAGTAGTCTGTGTATATACATACTTATAAAAATAATACATCTTTATTTATTTAGTAATTACTGTTTGAAATATCTCTTTGCTGCATTTATTTAAATTTTTAAAATTATTCTTACTTCTGAAATGTAAACATCAATTCCTTTCCTCTGAAAATGGATTTTAATTCTTCTTTTTCTTTGAATTCTTCCTTGGACATTAAACTCCATTTTAAAAAGTCAACATTTATTTATTCTTTTATTTATTTATTTGATGTTTACTATGCCTTATTAATTTGAAATTAATTATGAAAAGCAAAACTCAACTAATTCTCAAAAAGAATTGAGATTAGAATCCAAAATGATGAAAGAAGAAGAGGGGATAGATACAATTTTAAATTGCTTAAAAATCTTTTAAGTAATACATCATCAGTAGAGTGCATGAAAAAGAAGTCACTAACTTATGTAAAGTGATTGATTTAAGAGGGTAAATTAAAATAATAAACCATCATTATCAAATGGCATTGATATTATATATATGACAGCACTGAACCTCTGCTTATTTATTACTTTCTACTCTCCTGCTCCAGCACAGACATGTGATAATCTAGAAAGATACCCCTAATCTATATATTTACATAGTAAAATAGTTGATGCTGTTCTGAACAGTGTTTTTTTTAATTTATAAATATTAATAGACCTCTTTAACATTCTGATGAAAGCTCTATTTGAAAAATATCTCTCCACTACTCTGTTTAAAACATATACCCATTTTATTGCAGACACAGAAATTCTCCCTTTGGGCACTCTCCCTTCCTGCTTAGTAATGTGCTTGGTGGCTTAGCTGTGTCCAGCTCTTTGTGACCCCATGGACTTTAGCCCATCAGGCTCCTCTGTCCATGGGATTGTCTAGGCAAGAATATTGGGGTGGGTTGCCATTTCCTTCTCCATTATTTATTTATTTATTTATTTTTAATTGAAGTATAGTAGATTTACAATGTTGTATTAGTTTAAGCTGTACTACACAGTGAATCAGTTATGCACATACATACATATATTTTTTTCAGATTCTTTTCCCTTATAGGTTATCATAAAATATTGAGTCTAGTTCCCTGTGCTATACAGTAAGTCCTTATTCCTTTACTCATTAATGCTATGGTGTTCACTTACCAAAGCTTACTGTGTGTTAAGCTCCAGGAATAACAAGGTAAAACAGAATGCTTCTTAGTAATCAAATAATGCCACCAAATACTACTACTAATAATAATAGTAGTAATCAAATAATGCCACTGAAAAAGCCCGTAAGAGACAAGTGTGATAAGTGCCATGTACAGAGGCTACCTGACTTCCCCAGTGGCTCAAGGATAAAGAATCCACTTGCAATACAGCAGCCACAGGAGATGCAGGTTCAATCCCTGGGTTGGGAAGATCCCCTGGAGGAGGGCAAGGCAACCCACTCCAGTATTCTTGCCTGGAGAATCCCATGGACAGAGGAGCCTGGTGGGCCACAGTCTGTGGGTCACAAAAAATTGCACATGACTGAAGTGACTTACACACACTCACAAAAGCTACCAGGTACTTTGAGAGCATTTCTAGAGAGACCAGACCTAGCCTATAGAGAAAGAGAGAGAGGACTTCCTTGAGGGAGACATCTGAATTGAGATCTGAGGGATCCATAGGAGTCAGACATAAAATAATGATTTTGGCTGCAACTGTGTCTGTAACCTAAGAGTCAACACAGAAGTCTGTATCCAGATTTCAAAATTAAGAGGAGCCACATGTTGCAATTGGTGACCCCAACCCTTTTGGTTTTACTGGAGATATACACAACTATCTGCATCTTAAATTACTCTTTTACTAATAAAACAGATGACAATCTCAGCTCTATTTCTGAGAAGATTCCTCTAAGTATAAAATGAAATAGGGTATGTGAAGTATTCCCTTTTTTCCCCCACATGATAGAGTTTGAGGCAGATACTATTTATTGTTTCTCTGTGCTCTCATTATTTTTTTTATTTTCAACATGGCAAGTGGAAAAAGAAGTCCATTCTTTAGAGTAAAGGATTATTTGTTCTCTACAACTACAACTCTAATCGTTCCCATCCGATTGTTTATTAGCAGTAATTTTTAGTAAGTGGTTCCCTGATAAAGCTGTCTCCTAGACACAGAATAAAGTAAAACAGATCTTATCATTCCTTAAAAGAATGACTATGGCAAAAATGATAAATATAAACAACATATCACCAAGAGTATAAGTAAATTTGTTGTTCATTCATTCATTTAATCAGTGTTTAGCTCTAAGGATAGTAGGAAAAACAAGACAATAAAGACAGAAGTGGTCCCTGCCTTCATAGAGCTAATAATCTAGCTCTAGTCGTCAAATGTTGTGCCTATTTGTAAGATGTGTGTTTGATTTCAAGAACATGTACTAGAAAGCTCAGAACTACTATTTGTTACATAAATCATAAGGCCAGTGATTCCATCAAGATTTATGTGTAGCCCTCAAAGCCATGCACAAGTAGTGGAAGATATCTGAGCTGTTTGCATTGCCACTTTCCACTTTCTGGCAAATGTCCTGGCTGGAATTTGTCTAGATTCCAAGCTGGCAACTATACCCCAACTCCTCTTAGTGAAGGGGTAAGAGGATCCCCCTTGGGAATAAGCTAGGCTTCTTGGGAGGCAGGTCATTATGTCAGTGGGAGACTTAAGGTCCAGCTCGATGCACTGTGTAGTAGAGGCCTGTCTTGGCAGACCCACACACCCACCGGACTCTGAGTAAGCTCTGTAAGAGAGAAAAAGGCAAGTATGTATCCTCAACAGCTCAGCTTGCAGCCAGCCACACTCAGCATCCTTAAAATGCCACAAGAAATGTCAGCTCATTTCTGGAAAGTCATCCACTGACTAACACAAGTCCAAAAGAACCTCAGAGACTGAGGAGAGTCCTACCTACCTTGAAGGACATAGCCTCAAAGCAAGGCTGTGAAATTGCACCTGCAAAAGACTACCACTGTCAAAGCTCTAGTTGCATCAGAAAAATAAAGAATGCAAAATGTGTGTTTGGTGACACTTCCATCCCCTCTTTCTTCATCATCTCCGGCCTTTCTTCCCTCCCTGATGGCCAGGATCCTAGTGCATGCACTGGCTGTCCAGTCTCTACAGGGACCCCTGTACATGTGCGCTTGTGTGTGTGCTCAGTTTGGTCTGACTCATTGTGATCCTACGGACTATAGACTGCCTGGTTTTTCTATACATGAGATTTTCCAGGCAAGAATACTGGAGTGGGTTGCTATTTCCTTCTCCGGGGGATCTTCCCAACCCAGGGATTGCTTCCATGTCTTCTGCATCTCTTGCATGGCAGGTGGATTCTTTGCCTCTTGAGCTATCTAGGAAGTCTGACATATTTTGAGGCTAATCAAACCCTGCTTTAACAAAAGTTAATTCCATTTCTTATGGGCCCCTTTTTTTTCTAGATGGAAGAGAATAATTTGAAAAAACCATTTCGATAAATTGTTAGTGGTGATCATAGATTTAGGACAGTGTCTGGCATATAAATGTTCCTGAGAATATAAACACATCTGGTAATCTCTCTAGTCCATATGTACATATTCTAACAGAGGCTACTTGGAGACATTAATAAAACTCCAGAGAAAGGCATTACAATTTAAATGTGCTAGTTCTAGATGTGAGTTATATTTGGGGGTATATCACCCATTTATTAATTTTGTACTCTCACATAATTTCAGCATATGGTTTAATGAACTTTGTCGTATGGGCTAAATTGACATTCTGTGAATATATATTGAGCCCAAAGTACACTGCTGGAAATTTAAGCTTTGTCCACGAGGTTGACTATTTCTGGGCACTGCTACAAACCCCAGAAAAAAAATTAGTTACATGTTCTCATTAGAGATGACTTGAATTAAATAGTATACCCTCAGATTAAATTTATCATCTATTCAACACAGACTTCTTACAAAAGGCCTCGGAATAAATATAGTCTTTTAAATATAAAAATTGGAGAATGTTGACAGCTGCCAAGCCCATGTGGTCTCTACACATTTACATGCTGAGCAAACATGTCAGTCAATCTGCCTGACCTACTCATGCCCTTTTCCTGAGAACCTGTTTCCATTGCTTCTGGTGAATGGGCAGCAAGCCATTTGACCTCAGCCTCCTGACCCCAGCTGATTGCAACAGGGATGAAAGAGACAGACAGAAAGAGAAGAGTCAAGTCAGTAGGTATTGAGAGAGACACCAGTGACCATGTGGCTCCAGAGAGAGAAAAAGAAAGAGAGAAAGAGAGAGAGTACACATCTTGATTCAAGAGAGCTTCCAAGTCCCCTGCTTTGGATTCTGTGAATGGCTCAGATACACTTCTTATCTCAAGCCTGTGAGATAATCTATGTAACAGAGAAGGCTGGTTTCCATTGCAGAACTATCCAATAGAAATATTGGAATGGCCTAAAAGTTCATTTGGGTCTTAAGTGTTACGGGAAAAAAATCCAAATGAATTTTGGGCCAATCCAATAGAACACAAGCCACATATGTAATTTAAAATTTTCTAGTAGCCTTGGTAAAAAAGTAAAAAGAAACAGGTAAAATTAATTCTAACAACATAGTTTATTTAACCCAGTTATTCACAAATTCACAATCTTGCCATTTTAATGTGTAACCACTAAAACTTGTCAATGAGATATTTATATCCTTTCATTCATGCTAAAGTCATCAAAGCCTGGGATGCACCTTACGCTTATAGCACATCTCAGTTTGAACCACATTCCCAGCATCCAATACCCACATGTGTCTGGTGGCTACCATATTGGATCCCAAAGACAGAGCAATCACTGGACAACAGTTATGCTCTTAAGGAACCTCAGTTCCTGGCTACTTTGCATCTAGGAAGGGCCCAGTGACTAGATATTGTCAAAAACTTGGGAATAAAAGTTATGTATGTCACTTCTAAACTAAGGTGAAGCACGTGTGGCTTCTTCACTCTCTGCCCCCTTTCCCAAGCTTGATGCAAATGAACATGCAGCCTATGAAAGCTGGTGCAAGAAGGAAGAAGTGTGGGTCCTTGGATCACCACTTTGAGGAAAGCCTGCCATCAATCAAACAAATTTGCTTTGGATAGTACACAAGTAAGAAATAAACATCTTTTTTTGCTTGAACAGCTAGAAAATTTGGGGGTTTGTTTGTTTAGCCATTAGCCTACACACTCTAATATGTCCATATTTTCCTGTACTAGTGTTAAATGCTTTTTCTATTTCTTTCAGCAAGTGATACCCTAACATACATGCACAAGTACTTGGGTACACACATGTGCACAAGTACAGATACAGTAGCTACTTACCTTTGGGTTTGCAGATGAGTAATTCATATATTTAGGCTACAAAATTTTGTCCCAAAATACAAACCACAAAGCTCAGAAAAACATATGTGAAAAAAAGCTTCATGACACTGGATTTGGGGATGATTTGTTGAGTACTGCCTGTAAAGTCACAGACAATAAAAGATAAAATAGACAAATTGAACTTTATCAGAATGAAAACTTTTGTGTGTCATAAGACACTATTAAAATACTAAAAGATGATCCACAGAATGGGAGAAATTATGTGCAAATTATATATATATATGATAAGGGATTAGTATAAAGAGTATGTAGAGAATTCCTAATACTCAAGAAGAAGAAAACAATTTAATTCAAAAGTAGACAAAGGGAATTAAATAGACCTGTTTCCCAGGAAGATGTATAAATAACAAACAAGCTCACAAAAAGATGCCCAACGTCACTAATAGTCATTGCTCAGTTGTTAAGTCGTGTCTGACTCTTTTCTACCCCATGGACTGCGGCATTCCAGGCTTCCCTGTCTGTTATGATCTCCCAGAGTTTGCTCACACTCGTGTCTATTGATTCAATGATGCCATCCAACCATCTCATCCTCTGTCATCCCCTTCTCATCCTGCCTTCAATCTTCCCCAGCATCAGGGTCTTTTCCAATGAGTCATTACATAAATGCAAATCAAAATTTCGCACTTTACACACATTAAGATGGAAAAGAACAAATGTTGATGAGAGTAGAGAAATTGGAACACTTGTGCAGTGTTGGTGGGAATGTATTAATAAGATGGTACACCACTATGGAAAACAAAATGGCAGTACTTTATAAGATTAAAATTAGAATTACCAATGATCCAGCAATTCTACTTCTGGGTGTGTACCCAAAAGAAGTGAAAGAATGGTCTTGAAGATATATTTGTATAACCGTATTCACCGCAGCATTATTCACAACAAGCTAAACCATAGAAGCAACCCAACTATCTACTGACAGATGAATGTATAAGCAAAAAATATGTACATAAAATAAAATGTTACTCCGTCTTAAAAAGGAATACAGTTCTACCACAGGCTACAAGACGGCTGAACCTTGACAGTATTATGCTAAGTGCAATAACTCATTCATCAAAAGACAAATACTGTGTACTATTCCACTTATACAAGTGCCTAGAGTCGTCAAGTACGTAGAGACAGAAAGTAGAATGGTGATTGCCAGGGGTAGGAGGGAGGAGGAAATGAGAAGTTATTGTTTAATGGGTACAGAGTTTCAGTTTTGCTAGACGAAGAGTTCTGGACAGGTATGACGGTGATGGTTGCACAACAATATGAATGTACTTAATATCACAGGTCTGGACACTTAAAACTGGTTAAGATGGTTCAAATGGTTAAGATGGCCACCTGATGCAAATAGCTGACTCATTAGAAAAGATCCTGATGCTGGGGAAGATTGAAGGCAGGAGGACAAAGGGACGACAGAGGACAAGTTGGTTGGATGGCATCACCGACTCAATGGACATGAGTATGAGCAAACTCTGGGAGAGAGTGACAGACAGGGAAGCCTGGCATGCTGCAGTCCCTGGGGTCTCAAAGAGTCGGACACGACTAAGAGACTGAACGACAACAAAGATGATTAAATTAAAATTTTATGCTATTGTATTTTAACACTATAAAAAGTTTCATTAAGAAATCTTATTGAAAAATCGAGACAAATGTGATCAAAGACCAGAATCCTAAGAGATTTGATGAGTAAACAAGGAATTCATCACTGCCAAAAACTTTTCCAAACCCAAAGTATAGATGGAATAAGGAAGGAATAGTTAGATAATAGTAAAATTATTTAACAAGATTTTTTTGTATTATACAGACATAATCATGACAAAGTACTAAAGACATTGTGTTAGGTACTGTGATAACCCTACAAGAAATAGGGTTCTTATGGAGGGAAATTCTAAAGCATACAGTTGTTAAATAACTGGCTCAAGGTCATTTACCCAGTACTCTCAACATTCACATTATTCACATTTTAGGCTGGATGATTCTTTGTTGTGGGCAACAGTCTTGTGCATTGTAGGATGTTTATCAGCATCTCTGGAATTTACTCGCTAGATGCAAGCCACTCCGCCTCCCTATCAGATTGTGATAAAAGATAATACCATATGCCAAAGTCACTTCTAGAGCACCACGGCCAGCGCCAAGAGGTTACTAAGGTTAGAGAGGTCTGGCACAACCCCTGCCTTAGAACTGGACTCTTAGAAGACAACTAGTTAGGATCAATTTAGAAAGGTGTCATATACCAAATTATCAAACCAAGGACAAAGATGGGAGTTTGGTGACAGAAACAAGCTGAAGTCTAGTAGTACTGGGCAATTGAATTAGGCCTTCTCTGGTTTCCCCAGATAATAATACACGATCTATCCAGGGCTTAGAGTTGAGGTTAAGCTTAGAGGGGTGTATGTGCAGAAACTAGGAGACAGTAAGAATAGAAAATCAGGCAGCTCTTGACAAGGTAGCATAGCAAGGCAAGAATTGTTTCAGTTGGGACAATTCAAAGTACCATAGAAGAGGGTACCATAAAGAGAGCTGAATGCTGAAGAACTGATGCTTTCAAATTGTGGTGCTGGAGAAGACTCTTGAGAGTCCACTGGACAGCAAGGAGATCAAACCAGTCAATCCTAAATCAACCCTAAATTTTCACTGGAAGGACTGATCCTGAAGCTAAAGTTGAAGCTCCAATACTTTGGCCACCTGATGTAAAGAGCTAACTCATTGGAAAAGACTCTGATGCTGGGAAAGATAGAGGGCAGGAGGAGAAGAGGGTGACGGAGGTGATGGTTGGATGCCATCACTGACTCAGTGGACATGAGTTTGAGCAAACCCTGAGGGATAGTGAAGGACAGAGAAACCTGGCATGCTGCAGTCCATGTGGCTGCAAAGAGTTGGATATGACGTAGAGACTGAACAACAACCATAGGGTTGTCATCTAAGTGGAGGTATTTTTTTTTTTAAGATACTTGATTTTATTAAATTTAATGCAATTTTTGAATTCAACTTAATGTAATAATAATCTTTCCATTAATTAACATTTCCTCAAAAATCTGCCAGGAGAATAAATGCTCCAGAGAAATTGCCATGCTTATCTTATCTTACCTGGCCAAGGTTTAGTCAGCATACCACTACCTCACCCCCATACCTCAATCTGAGAAGAAAAGCAACAAGGGGACCAGACCTAAGTAGAGCTATTTTTTAAAAGGCAAATCTCGGTGGTTGTAAGGGATGGAAACTCATTCAAATTAATTCCAACTGAAAGGAGGGTTTATTTTTAGGAAATGGAGCTCTCACATAAATGAGATACAGCTGGGAATGGTGCTATAACCTGGGGAGCTGCCAAGGTTGCTTTATCTTTTGGTGGCTGCACAATTCTTCTTCTGCACATAATTTCATAAGCATGCTCTCTTGTGTTTGGCCAACCAACTTTCTTTGGTTTCTGATCCTCCATAACTTTGTCTTGTGCATGACTTTGGGTTGATAAGGGACTAATTCAAGAGACTCTAGATGAGTTTTACATAACTTTCTATGTTGAATTGACTCTGTGTTAATTCTAGATTCCCAGGAGAAGATTCTGATTGGTCCAGTTTGATTAGCTATGCATCCAACATGATTCACTCAGCTGAGAGTAGGAATGAAAACACATGGTAAAAACATGGGCACCTATACCCCTTTCTTTTGCGGCCCTAGTAGGATGGAGTGGATGGTGGATGGTGGCAGGTGGCAAGAAAGGGAGTTTGGGAAGACACATTTCTGAAAACCTATTTATGACAACTTTAAAATGTGAGTAGCATATGGAAGAAATTAATTTTTGGAAGATGAAATAGCATCAATAAAGGTACAGCACGAGAGTCAGTAAAATGAATGTAGTCAGTAAATTTTCTAGATTAACTCTGAGATTCAGAGATCATTATATAGTATGGATTCATTATAGCCCAAGTTCATAAAGGGAACAATTAGGTAAAGAAGCTGGAAATATAAAGTGATATCAGATTGTTAAGGGTTTTAAGAGGTAAGCTGAGGCCTTTAGACTTTCCAGGGTCTCTGTAATCTCAGAGAACACACTGTTGGGAAAATGTGTAATTTGCTCCGTTCTGTCTCGCAGCAACAAAAATTTGAAGTGACAGACCAGTGTTACAGCTTGGTTACAGCTCAGAGTTTTATTAAGGATGGTATACCCAGAGGCATGAGGGTGGGCTGACCCCCAAGAAGAGGCCTCAACCCATCTGGGATCCCACTTTTTATATGTTTTATCTCCTCCTCCCTGAGCCTGCCCTATGCGTATTAGGGCTAGTCAGGAAGGAGGTGTGTTTGTTTCATCTGAGGTTCTCACCCTAGCCTACAGATTTTTCCTTTGTTCCCTTTTCATGGGCTTTTCCCCTTTCTTTGTCTGTCTTTTAGCCACTGCCATCTTGGACTCCTCTTTCCTATTCTAACTACCTAACAACACCATGGAGGAAAGCTGCCATGTTTTTCTGTAAAATATTCTTTGGTTGCTGGGTAAGTTCTAGGCTCCAGAGTCAAGTAGCAGGTTAATTTAGTTGTACAGTGTGTCAAGAGGGAGATCACACCATGAAACGACAATCTAGATATATGGCAACTGGAATCTGAGTCTGCTTAGTAAGCTCTTGAGAAAGATTGACTATTTGATATCTCAATTCTTGAAAAATAAAGTCAGTAGATCACTGAAACAACTTAATTAAATACGAAGCCAATAAGCCACAAGTCATTCTACTTAGAAACGACAACTAACATTTTTCTAGCTTCTTCCTTGGGTTTCTACTTTGTGTTAAGCACTTGTATGAATGAAGCAGAGTAAGTGAATGAGGGTTTTATTCACTGTCTAGTAAACATACATACCGGAGAAGGCAATGGCAACCCACTCCAGTACTCTTGCCTGGAAAATCCCATGGATGGAGGAGCCTGGTGGGCTGCAGTCCATGGGGTGGCGAAGAGTCGGACACGACTGAGCGACTTCACTTTCACTTTTCACTTTCATGCA
>NW_011494640.1:10802593-10808925 GCF_000754665.1 Bison bison bison | reverse complement strand
AGCAGCAGCAGCAAACATACATAAGGGCTTCCCTGTTGACTCAGACAGTAAAGAATCTGCTTGCAATGCAGGAGACCCAGGTTCAATCCCTGGGTCAGGACAATTCCCTGGAGAAGGGAATGGCAACCCACTCCAGTGTTTTGCCTGGAGAATTCCATGGACAGAGAAGCCTGGCAAGCCACAGTCCATGGGGTCAGAGAGAGTCTAACACCACTGAGCAACTGGCAACAACAACAAGCATACATAGCTTTTCTCTTTCAGGGCCTAGAATCTCTGAATGTTGAGGTCTTTGACATCCATACCATGAGCATTCTCGTCTAGCACACAGCAACAGTTATCACTCTCCCTGGTAATGGGATAACCAGGTAGAACCTAACTGCGTCAGAACCTAACTGAGCCCAGGTTACACAACACCAGGTCTGAGGAACGGGCAGGCAGTTCCATGCACAAAAGTGAAGCTGGACTGGATCCTAAGTACTTGGACAGAGTCCACATTAGAATCAGAAGTGCTTTGTAAACTATGTGTGTCTATAGAGACTTAAAATCTCCTCTAGGACTTAACAAGCCTGCTTCTTGCTTCACATTTAATGCTAATGGTAAACTGAAAAAGATTTCTAGTGACAGATAATTAGTGACAATGGTAATTACCGGCCTTTATATGGTCTTTCACCCAAACAGATAGTAAAGAGCTTAAAAAATGAATGCTCTAAGGCATAATTTCCTCCCCTTCTTAAATACAAGTTCCTCTAGGGTCAACGATAGTTTGTATTTAACACATTGTCTTATGCTACCCACACGAAATAACAATTTCTGGGCAATTCAGCTAGCTTGTTAATTTGCTTAGCAATTAGCTTTGAATGGATTTCTACCCTGAATACATTACGAATGTATGAATGCATGTATGCCTTTATTTATTTTCTTATTCATTTATTTAACTTTTATAAAAAGTCTCTGTGATTACCATCAGTCACGTGGATGGACTTCCAGGTGACACGAGGTTTGGGTCAATTTAGCAGGCCTCTCAATGTGGCCTACACAGCCCAGCTTCCCTGAAAGAAGCCAGCCTCTTTGGATCCACTGGGACAGAGCCAAGTTTGAGATTTACAGGTGTTTCTGAATCCCTAGGACCAAATATCAGGCTGCATTTTCTTGGTGTCTTTCCCCCCTTTTGTGTATAAGTTTTAAAGACTCTACACATCATATTAAAAAGACATCAATATTTAACCTAAATTAATTGTATATTAAACTATCAAAGGAACACTGAGACTCTTCCCTACATCTTTCTTCCCTTCGCCCGCCTCCTGTTTTAGGAAAGGTGTTGCTGTCTTTGTATTATTCACTATCTGGTTCACAAAGATGCTTTGTGTTGTGTGATGAGCGAAAAATGAGAGCAATTGCTTTCTAGATCTAAAAAGATTAAGATATTACTTTGCATAAATAATGGGAGAATATGAATTTCTATTCTTCACCCTCAGGCCAAGTGTCAGAAGGAAATGGGTCTTTGTCTTGGTGAATGTGTTTGGTTCTGCTTCTCAGCAGAGAAGGTATAAGAGTGGGTAGGTGTGGGATCGGGGTTTGAAGAAAGACTCACTTTTCCTCTTTTCTGCCTTCCCTTCTCTGGGCAGACTTTCATAGCCTAAGTCAAAGCTCATCTCTCTCTTCATTAGAGCAGAAATGGATGAGGGAGAAAGCAGAAGAGATATTGTGATGGAGGGCCCAGGACAGGCAGTTTAGGTTGGAATCCCACAGCCTGTGGCACCAAGAATTTCAGTCATGCCTGAGGCCTCAACGTCTTCATATGTAAACTATGGTTAACAATTCCCTTAGCACTATATTGTATATAATATAAACTCGATCCCTGTTAACCATCATTATTGTCATTGACACTTGGTGCCTGGGGATATGGAATTTACCTGGTTATTTCTTCAGGGAGGGGTAAGAAGCACCCTAAAAAGATAAGATGGGATATTAGAGGGGAAGACAGTTGGAGGATCCAGGATGGGAAACAAGAGAGATCAGGGTTGGGAAGAAACTCACTCTGAAAGCTTCAGATGCCTCCTTATGGGGTTATCCCCTTACCCAGGAAAGTGAGGTATGAATTCTTAGCCATAATGAGGTTTAAACAAACGGAGCGTCTAATTTGCAGACATGTGGAAGGACCTAGTTACAGCCTGCCATACAGAATCAAGTAAGTTAGAAAGACAAATGTGGAATATTAACACATATTTATGGAATCTAAAACAATGGCATAGTGATTTTATTTGCAAAGTAGAAGTAGAGACACAGGCTTAGAGAACAAACATATGGATACCAAAGGGGAAGGGGCAGTAGGATGAATTAGGAGATTGGGATTGACATATATACATTATTGGTACTACATATAAAATAGATAACTAATGAGAACTTTCTAGATAGCACAGGGAACACTACTCAATGCTCAACAGTGACCTAAATGGGAAGAAAATAAAAAAAAAGAGGGGATATATGTATGTTGTTGTTGTTATTGTTGTTCAGTCGCTCAGTCATTCCGACTATTTGCGACCCCATGGACTGCAGCATGCCAGGCTTTCTTGTCTTTCACTATCTCCTAGAGTTTGCTCAAACCCATTCCTATTGAATCAGTGATGCCATCCAACCATCTCATCCTCTGTTGCCTTCATCTCCTCTGCCTTCGGTCTTTCCCATTATCCGGGTCTTTTCTAATGAGTCAGCTCTTTGCATCAGGTGGCCAAAATACTGGTGTTTCTGCTTCAGCATCAGTCCCTCCAGAGAATACTCAGGGTTAATTTCCTTTAGGATTGACTGGTTTAATCTCCTTGCAGTCCAAGTGACTCTCAAGAGTATTCTCCAGCACCACAGTTCAAAAGCATCAATTCTTTGGTGCTCAACCTTCTTTATGGTCCAACTTTCATATCCTTACATGACTACTGGAAAAACCATAGATTTGACTATACTGACCTCTGTCAGCAAAGAGATGTCTCTGTTTTTTAATACTCATGTCTAGGTTTGTCATAGTTTTTCTTCCAAGGAGCAAGCATCTTCTAATTTCATGGCTACAGTCACCATCTGCAGTGCTTTTGGAGCCCCTCAAAAAATAAAGTCTCTCACTGTTTCTATTGTTTTCCCATCTATTTGCCATGAAGTGATGGGACCAGATGTCATCATCTTAGTTTTCTGAACGTTGAGTTTTAATCCAGCTTTTTCACTCTCCTCTTTCACCTCATCAAGAGGCTCTTTATTTCCTCTTTGCTTTCTGCCATAAAGATGGTGTCATCTGCATGTCTGAGGTTACTGATATTTCTCCCAGCAATCTTGATTCCGTCTTGTACTTCATCCAGCCTGGCATTTCTCATGATGTACTCTGCATAGGAGTTAAATAAGCGGGGTGACAATGCACAGCCTTGACGTACTCCTTTTCCAATTTGGAATCAGTCTATTGTTCCATGTCCGGTTCTAACTGTTGCTTCTTGACCTGCATACAGGTTTCTCAGGAGGTAGGTAAAGTGGTTTGGTATTCTCATCTCTTGAAGAATTTTCCAGTTTGTTGTGATCCACACAGTCAAAGATTTAGCATAGTCAATGAAGCAGAAGTAGATATTTTTCTGGAATTCCTTTCTTTTTCTATGATCCAACAGATGTTGGCAATTTGGCCTCTGGTTCTTCTGCTTTTCTAAATCTAACTTGAACATCTGGGAGTTCTCAGTTCAAGTACTGTTGAAGCCTAGCTTAGAGAATTTTGAGATTACTTTGCTGGCACGTGAAATGAGTGCAATTGTGTGGTGGTTTAAACATTCTCTGGCATTGCTCTTCTTTGGGACTGGAATGAAAACTGACCTTTTCCAGTCCTGTGGCCACTGGTGACTTTTCCAAATTTGCTGACATTGAGTGCAGCACTTTCACAGCATTATCTTGTAGGACTGTATATGTATACCTGTATACATTTTGCTGTGTAGCAAGAACTAACACAGCATTGTGGCTTCCCCAGTGGCTTGGCAGTAAAGAATTTGCCTGTGATGCAGGAGATGCAGGAGCTGTGGGTTCGATCCCTGGGTCGGGAAGATCTCTTGGAGGAGGGCATGGCAACCTACTCCAATATTCTTCCCTGGAAAGTTGCATGGACAGAGGAGCCTCGCAAGCTACGGTCTATGAGGTTGCAAAGAGTCGAACATCACTGAAGTGACTGAGCATGCACAACACAGCATTGTAAAGCAATTATTCTCCAATTTAAAAAATTGAAAAAAATAACATATATACGTGCATGACTGAGCCACTTTACTGTACAGCAGAAATTATCACAACATTGTAAATCAACTAAACTTCAATAAAATAAATTTTTACTAAAAAAAAAAGAACTGGCATCTTAACAAGGGCTACAACATTTGATCCCACCCCTACCTTCTGTATTCAATGCAGCTTTGGAATAAATATAAGCAATCTGGTGGGAGAGACCTGCTCTCCAGGAGCCTTCAGGGACCACAGAGGTATCAGAGAAGTCAGAGGCAGCCAAGTGTAAGACAGCTGGGGGCTGTGGTAAGTTTGTGTCTCACCTAAAGGCTTTTAGACTCAAATTTTCAAAAAAGAAAAAAAAAACTGCCCTCCGTACCAAAAGGTTCTGTGTGTTTTTTGTTTTGTTTGTGAGCTCTGCCTTAATTCTTCAATGAGTCAGCGCCAAGGTAGCTTCAGCCAAAGGCACTTGGGACAGTGTTCATGAGCAGGAGGGCAGTCCTTCCTCTGTCTCGTTACTCCTGTGTCACACAGAGACCTCATCAGGGGCTTCTGGGGTCCAGAAGAATCATCCTGCAGACAGTGAATGCCTTCTGGACAAAGAAAAAAGTCTACCCTGTGGGTTACATCAGATCAGATCAAATCAGTCACTCAGTCGTGTCCGACTCTTTGCGACCCCATGAATCGCAGCACGCCAGGCCTCCCTGTCCATCACCAACTCCCGGAGTTCACTCAGACTCACGTCCATCGAGTCAGTGATGCCATCCAGCCATCTCATCCTCTGTCGTCCCCTTCTCCTCCTGCCCCCAATCCCTCCCAGCATCAGAGTCTTTTCCAATGAGTCAACTCTTCGCATGAGGCGGCCAAAGTACTGGAGTTTCAGCTTTAGCATCATTCCTTCCAAAGAAATCCCCAATGCACTTTTATTGGGACATATACAGTTAGTGTTGTCTCGGATCTACAGAAACAATAATAAAACACAATGAAATAAATAGCCAGCAAAACAAAACATTTATGAAAGATAATGAAAGGTGATGTGTTGTCCTGATTTGGAGTCTGGGATTCTAAAATAACCAAATCCTGCAAGCTGCACATTTCTTATCTGAACTGCAAGTTCAAGTCAGTTCTACACTCTAAGTAGGCACTTGAGACACCTCAGTGGACCAAACAAAGCAGTCAATCCTAAAGGAAATCAACCCTGAACATTCATTGGAAGGATTGATGCTGAAGTTGAAGCTCCAATACTTTGAGCTACTTAGCAACCGAGCAACAACAATGCAAAGATGTAGTGTCAAAGAAATCTATGTATAGAAGAAAGTATTGCTATGTTTAAATCTCCACTGTCCACTTACTTGCATGTGTATTCACTGTCCACATGTTTCCATTAGACTTAATTACCAATTTTTTGAAAGCAGAAATTCAGGTCTTAATCTCCTTCTCCTCAGATTTCCAGTTTCCCAGGTATGGAACTTCCCTGATGGCTCAGACAGTAGAGAATCTGCCTGCAATGCAGGAGACCCAGGGTCATTCCCTGGGTTGAGAAGATCCCCTGGAGAAGGGAATGGAAACCGACTCCAGTATTCTTGCATGGAGAATCCCATGGACGGGGAGCCTGGTGGGCCACAGTCCATGGGTTCACAAAGAGTCAGATATGATTGAGGGACTAACACTTTGACTTTGGTTTCCCTCATAAGTGATAAGAAAAACCCCTTTTGATAATATCCTTATGTTTCTCTAGTCCAATACCAGGAATGTTTCAGAATTCTGAGATTTTAATAAAAACCTTCCTTTGTCAATTGCAATTGAATTGAACAAAAAGCAATTCCAAGTACTGGCACATGTATCCCAAAGACTGCTTGCCTCGCATTTTTATCTACAACTCACCTGCAACACTGCATGTATCATTAGCTGTGGTTGCAGTTATATGTCATGGCTGGAAAGAAACATGTTATAAATTAGTCTCTTCCTGTGGAAAATTCTGAAAGAGATGGGAATACCAGACCACCTGATTTGCGTCTTGAGAAATCTGTATGCAGGTCAGGAAGCAACAGTTAGAACTGGACATGGAACAAGAGACTGGTTCCAAATAGGAAAAGGAGTATGTCAAG
>NW_011494640.1:10800614-10802493 GCF_000754665.1 Bison bison bison | reverse complement strand
TAAAGCTCAACATTCAGAAAACGAAGATCATGGCATCTGGTCCCATCACTTCATGGGAGATAGATGGGGGAAACAGTGGAAACAGTGTCAGACTTTATTTTTCTGGGCTCCAAAATCACTGCAGATGGTGACTGCAGCCATGAAATTAAAAGACGCTTACTCCTTGGAAGGAAAGTTATGACCAACCTAGAAGCATATTGAAAAGCAGAGACATTACTTTGCCAACAAAGGTCCGTCTAGTCAAGGCTATGGTTTTTCCTGTGGTCATGTATGGATGTGAGAGTTGGACTGTGAAGAAAGCTGAGCGCCGAAGAATTGATGCTTTTGAACTGTGGTGTTGGAGAAGACTCTTGAGAGTCCCTTGGACTGCAAGGAGATCCAACCAGTCCATTCTGAAGGAGATCAGCCCTGGGTGTTCTTTGGAAGGAATGATGCTAAAGCTGAAACTCCAGTACTTTGGCCACCTCATGTGAAGAATTGACTCATTGGCAAAGACTCTGATGCTGGGAGGGATTGGGGGCAGGAGGAGAAGGGGACAACAGAGGTAGAGATGGCTGGATGGCATCACTGACTCTATGGACGTGAGTCTGAGTGAACTCCGGGAGTTGGTGATGGACAGGGAGGCCTGGCGTGCTGTGATTCATGGGGTTGCAAAGAGTCGGACATGACTGAGCGACTGATCTGATCTGATGGCTTAGCAAATCTGTTTACTTACTATCAAACCTTTATACACAGTTCATACTAAACCCATATATACCAGATGGAAGGAAACAGTAAACACTAGCTGCTATTTTATATGACAAAATTCAGCTTAATTTAAGATTATGTATGAAGTGACGTGAAGTGAAAGTCACTCAGTCATGTCCAGCTGTTTGCAACCTCATGGACTATTCCAGGCAAGATTACTGGAGTGGATAGCCTTTCCCTTCTCCAGGGGATCTTCCCAACCCAGGAATTGAACTGGGGTCTCCTGCATTGCGGGCTAATTCTTTACCAACTGACCTATGAGGGAAGCCCAAGATTATGTATTACCAAATAAGAAAAAAATAAGAAAAATAGGTAGATTTCTCAGTAATGTTTCTATTAATAGTAAAAGGAATCTAAAGTGTATCTAAACCTTTTAGCCCTGCTATGCTACTCTTTTAGCGAGTAAAATTTCTTTTTTTTAATAAAAGTTATTTTTTTTCTTATCATGTTAGTGAATAATTGTTTATGGCCAGGTAATTACCCCTTTTCAAAATTTTTATTGGAGCATGGTTGATATACAATGTTGTGTTAGTTTCAGGTGTATAGCAAAGTGATTTAGTTTATATACCCTTATGTCCATTCTTTTCTTTTTTAGGTTCTTTTCTCATATAGACTACTGCACAATACTGAGTAGAGTTCCCTGTGCTATACAGTAGGTCCTTATTAGTTTTCTATTTTATATATTGATGTTTAGTTGCTAAGTCGTGTCAGATTCCTTTGGGACCCCATGATCTGTGGCCCACCAGGCCCCTCTGTCGATGGGATTTTCCAGGAATACTGGAGTGGGTTGCCATTCCCTTCTTCAGGGGATATTCCCCACTGAGGGATCGAACTCAAGTCTCTTGCATTGCAGGTGGATGCTCTGCCATCATACCAGTGCTGCTGCTGCTGCTGCTAAGTCGCTTCTGTCGTGTCCGACTCTGTGCGACCCCATAGACAGCAGCCACCAGGCTCTGCCGTCCCTGGGATTCTCCAGGCAAGAACACTGGAGTGGGGTGCCATTTCCTTCTCCAATGCATGAAAGTGAAAAGTGAAAGTGAAGTCGCTCAGTCGCGACCGACTCATGGCGACCCCATGGACTGTAGCCCACTAGGCTCCTCCATCCATGGGATTTTCTAGGCAAGAGTACGAT
>NW_011494640.1:10795662-10800485 GCF_000754665.1 Bison bison bison | reverse complement strand
GAGTAGTCCCCTGGGAGGCTGCCGTCTATGAGCAGAGCCGGACACGACTGAAGTGACTTAGCAGCAGCAGCAGCAGCAGTGTGTATATATTCCAACCTCCCCGTTTAACCCATGTTGGATTGATTTTTTATGTCCTCTTCGTTTAGTTCTTTTTCTGAGATTTGATCTTGCTCCTTCAGTAGGGACATGTTCTGTCTTCTCATTTTGCCCAGTTGTCTGTATTTATATCTATGCGTTAGGTAATCTGGGTGCATTTCCCTATCCTGGAGAATTGGCCTTATGTAGGAGTCACCAGCGGCACACTCCCTTCTGGTCGCTTGAGCTATATGCTCTAGAGTGCCCCTTGTGTAGGCTGGATGCACACTTCTGCTGTGGTGGGGCTGACTACTGTGGGCATGTCAGTGGGTGGGGCTGAACCCTGGGCCTGGTTGGCTGTGACGTCCTGCCTCTTGAGGTGGCTACGGGCCTGCTGCAAAGTGGATAGGCTTCTTTAGCAACTGGCTGTGAGGCCATGGGGACGCTGAGCTTCTTTTATCCACTGGTGGGTGGCGCCAGTTCTCTGGGGGTCCGTCTGTGTGGCCTGTGGACCTGGAGGCTGATGTCAGCCAGCTAGAAGCTGGGGCTGTGTCTCCAGTGCTAATGGTGTTTGCCGGTACTGCTGTGGCTGTGCTAGAACAAGCTCCCAAGATGGCCGCCTCCAGGGTCCCCAGGGAATCCCAGGTGCCTTCTGTCTTTCCAGGTGGTTCTGATTTAGGCTCTTTTCAGATTATCATCTCTGCTTGGACTCGGAGCACGTGAGGTTTTGTGTACCCCTTTAAGAGTGAAGTTCCTGTTTTCCTGTAGCCTCCAACTCTCCCAAAGACAAGCCCTGACAGTCTTCAAAGCCAGACTTCTGGGGGATCACCTTCCCAGTAGAGATTCCCCCAGGCTGGGGAGCCCGATGATGGGCTTGGGCCTCTAGCTCCTGGGGGAGGACTCCTACGACTGTGATCCCCTCCTGTTTGTGAGTCATTGGCCCAGGGCTGTGGGTCCTGATTATATCGTTTCTGACCCGCCTTCCCATCATGTTGTGATTCCTTCCTGATGTCTTTAGTTGTGAAAATTCTTTTCTACTACTCTTCATGTTTTTCTCAAAGATAAGTGCTCCGTAAATAGTTGTAATTTTGGTGTGTCCGTGGGAGGAGGTGAGTTCAGAGTCTTCCTACTCCTACATTTTGGCCACATCCTCTTTTACGATATTGATTTTACAGAAAAGTCAGATGTGCAGGAAAAGGTTAAGACCACCCACCATCCACCTTTTCAGAGACAGCTACTATTACAGTGCTTCACTTCCTCTTCTTTTCATGTTCAAGCACTAAAAACAATGAAAAGGAGAGCATTTTATGTAAGTCGCTGTTTATTTTTACTTTTGTATCCCTATTTATATTCTCAAAGAAGCTATTTTTAAAGATTTTTTTGCTTTCATTGCTCCATGCTAGCCTAGCCCTTTGGGTTGGAGAAGGCAATGGCACCCCACTCCAGTACTCTTGCCTGGAAAATCCCATGGATGGAAGAGCCTGGTAGGCTGCAGTCCATGGGGTCGCTAAGAGTCAGACACGACTGAGTGACTTCACTTTGACTTTTCACTTTCCTGCATTGGAGGAGGAAATGGCAACCCACTCCAGTGTTCTTGCCTGGAGAATCCCATGGACAGAGGAGCCTGGTGGGCTGCCATCTATGGGGTCGCACAGAGTTGGACATGACTGAAGCGACTTAGCAGCAGCAGCAGCAGTAGCAGCAGCCCTTTGGGTGGTAAAAAGTGATTAGTGTAACAACAGTTAATTCTGTATGAAATTCATGTTGTGATTTTACTGAATACATTTTTTTGGGTGTGATAGAGATTCCCTAGTTGTTCATAAGAAAAATGACCAAATTAAATAAAATTATATTCTCTTTGATTTGAAAATAGTTTACAGGTAGAAAATAAATATTATGCCACATTTGAATAATGATATTATATAATTTAATATTATATTTTTGATCATATGTTTTTTACCAACAGATTTTTAAAAAATGGTTATTCAAAATTTCTAGAAATTAAGAAAAAGTTCTTCAAAAATATGGTAAATTGTAAGAACTTGGTGAACTTTAATGGCAGGAAGAGAAGAGCCCTGGTCAGATTGTGTTGTATCCTCATATTTTTTCTTTACACACATAGATATATACATTTTTACCCAGGTGAAATTATTGGCTCAAAATCAATACCAAGTGCAACTTTGAGTGAAAAGTCATGTCACATTGTATCTAGCCTCTGAAAGCACTTCTTGTATATGGTCATGCTTGTGAACTCCAGTCCCTTTTCCCAACTCCTGCTTTCTTTGAAATACCAATTATTTTCTCTGTTACTGTCCAGGAGCTGGGAAGACAGCTATATAAGTACTTTATAGTGAGATTTTGAGGGAGGACAAAAGGAGCCATAGCATATTCTCAGAGAAAGGACCTCTAATGGAAATAGACTCCTAATTGATGAAAGTAATAATCAAAATATTTATATTTATATATTATATGTGTATTGTATCATTTTAAAAATTGATATATAATTCACATACCAAAAACTCACCTTTTGAAGTGTACAGTTCAGTGGTTTCTCCTGTATTCATACAGTTGGGTAGCCATCACCATGACCTAATGTCAAAACATTTTCTCTTTCCCTCCCTCACCCACCCCCATTCAAAGTGAGTCCCTAATCCTCTTTCTCCTCAGCTCTGCAACCACTAATCTGCATTCTGTCTTTGTGGATTTGCCTGCTTTGGAAATGTCATATAAATGGAGTCATATAAACGTGGCTTTTCATATAAATCATATAAATGTATGTGGCTACTACTAGTATAATGTTTCCAAGATTCATGCAAGTTGTAACATGTATCGTTACAGGTGGTCCCTGACCTATGGTGGTTTCACTGATGATTTTTCAACTTTATGGTAGTGCAAAAGCAGTACACTTTCCGTAGAAACCATATTTCAAATTTTGAATTTTGATCTTGGGTTAGTGATACATGGTATGATACACTCTTGTGCTGAGTTGTGACAATGACCCCAGCTTCCAGTCAGCCATGCAGTCTTGAGTGTAAACAGCTGATATACTTAAAACCATTCTGTTTTTCACTTTCAGTATTGTATTCAATACATTACATGAGATATTCAACATTTCATTTATAATATAGGCTTTGTGTTAAATGATTTTGCACAGCTGTAGGCTAATGTAAGTGTTCTGAGCATGTTTAAAGTGGGCTAGGCTAAGACATCATGGACATCACCAGATGGTCAACACCGAAATCAGATTGATTATATTCTTTGCAGCCAGAGATGGAGAAGCTCTATACAGTCAGCAAAAACAAGACCAGGACCTGACTGTGGCTTGGGTCATGAGCTCCTTATTGCCAAATTCAGACTTAAATTGAAGAAAGTAGGGAAAACCACTAGACCATTCAGGTATGACCTAAATCAAATCCCTTATGATTATACAGTGGAAGTGACAAATAGATTTAAGGGATTAGAACTGATAGATAGAGTCCCTGATGAACTATGGACTAAGGTTCGTGACATTGTACAGAAGACATGGATCAAGACCATCCCCATGGAAAAGAAATGCAAAAAAGCAAAATGGCTGTCTGGGGAGGCCTTACAAATAGCTGTGAAAAGAAGAGAAGGGAAAAGCAAAGGAGAAAAGGAAAGATATAAGCATCTGAACGCAGAGTTCCAAAGAATAGCAAGAAGAGATAAGAAAGCCTTCCTCTGCGATCAATGCAAAGAAATAGAGGAAAGCAACAGAATGGGGAAGACAAGAGATCTCTTCAAGAAAATTAGAAATACCAAGGGTACATTTGATGCAAAGATGGGCTCGATAAAGGACAGAAATGGTATGGACCTAACAGAAACAGAAGATATTAAGAAGAGGTGACAAGAATACACAGAAGAACTGTACAAAAAAGATCTTCACGACCAAAATAATCATGATGGTGTGATCACTGACCTAGAGCCAGACATCCTGGAATGTGAACTCAAGTGGGCCTTAGAAAGCATCACTATGAACAAAGTTAGTGGAGGTGATGGCGTTCTAGTTGAGCTATTTCAAATCCTGAAAGATGATGCTGTGAAAGTGCTGAACTCAATATGCCAGCAAATGTGGAAAACTCAGCAATGGCCACAGGACTGGAAAAGGTCAGTTTTCATTCCAATCCCAAAGAAAGCCAATGTCAAAGAATGCTCAAACTGCCACACAATTGCACTCATCTCACACACTAGTAAAGTAATGCTCAAAATTCTCCAAGCCAGGCTTCAGCAATACGTGAACTGTGAACTTCCTGATGTTCAAGCTGGTTTTAGAAAAGGCAGAGGAACTAGAGATCAAATTGCCAACATCCGCTGGATAATGGAAAAAGGAAGAGAGTTCCAGAAAAACACCTATTTCTGTTTTATTGACTATGCCAAAGCCTTTGATTGTGTGGATCACGATAAACTGTGGAAAATTCTGAAATAGATGGGAATACCAGACCACCTGACCTGCCTCTTGAGAAATCTGTATGCAGGTCAGGAAGCAACAGTTCGAACTGGACATGGAACAACAGACTGGTTCCAAATAGGAAAAGGAATACGTCAAGGCTGTATATTGTCACCCTGCTTATTTAACTTCTATGCAGAGTACATCATGAGAAATGCTGGGTGGGAAGAAGCACAAGCTGGAATCAAGATTGCTGGGAGAAATATCAATAACTTCAGATATGCAGATGACACCACCCTTATGGCAGAAAGTGAAGAGGAACTAAAAAGCCTCTTGATGAAAG
>NW_011494640.1:10775910-10795442 GCF_000754665.1 Bison bison bison | reverse complement strand
AAGTTTAAAGCTGAAACTCCAGTACTTTGGCCACCTCATGCAAAGAATGACTGATTGGAAAAGAATCTGATGCTGGTAGGGATTGGGGGCAGGAGGAGAAGGGGACAACAGAGGATGAGATGGCTGGATGGCATCACTGACTCGATGGTCATGAGTCTGAGTGAACTCCGGGAGTTGGTGATGGACAGGGAGGCCCGGCATGCTGAGATTCATGGGGTCGCAAAGCGTCGGACACGACTGAGCAACTGAACTGAACTGTACTGAGACTAAGCTATAATGTTTGGTAGGTTAGGTGTATTATTAAACACATTTTACGATATGGCTTTATTGGTATGTAACCCTGTTACAAGTGAAAGAAGATCTGTACTTCATTCCCTTTATAGATGAATAATATCCCATGGTGTGGTTTTGCTACATTTTGTTTATCCATTCATCAGTGTTGGCCATTTGATTTAGTTATTTCCACTTTTTGGATATTACAAATAATGCTCCTGTGACCATTCATATATGTTTTTGTTTGTATATGATATTTTAGTGTTTATGATAAAATTTCAGATTTTGATTTGGGTCTCACAAATAATATGTGAGATAAGGCAAGTTTTGCTATTTCCCCTTTTCAGTTAGGAAAACTCAGGCTCTCAGATAAAACTGGCTAGTATGTGCTAATGTCAGCATTGCAATCCAGTTATACTTTTAAAAGTAGGTTGCTGCTGCTGCAGCTAAGTCGTTTCAGTTGCGTCTGACTCTTTGCAGCACCAAAGACTGTAGCTCACCAGGCTCCTCTGTCCACTGGATTCTCCAGGCAAGAGTACTGGAGTGGGTTGCCATTTCCTCCTCCTGGGGATCTTCCTGATTGAGGGATCAAGCCAGCATCTCTTTCTTAAAAAAAAAAAAAAAAGTTATTTATTTTTAATTAAAAGATAATTGCTTTACAGTATTGTGTTGGTTTCTACCAAACATCAACATGAATCAGCCATAGGTTTACCCATGTCCCCTCCTATTTGAACATCCCTCCCACCTCCCGCCCCATCCCACCCCTCTAGGTTGTTACCGAGCCCCGTTTTGTGTTCTCTGAGTCATACAGCAAATTCTCATTGGCTGTCTATTTACATATAGTGATAGATGTTTCCATATCACTCTCTCCATACACCCCACCTTCTCTTCCCCACCCCCTAAGCCGTGTCCATAAGTCTGTTCTCGATGTCTGTGTCTTCATTGCTGCTCTGCAAATAAATTCATCAGTACAATCTTTCTAGATTCCATATATACACACTAGTATATAATAGTTGTTTTTCTCGTTCTGGCTTGCTTCACTTTGTATAATAGGCTCTAGTTTAATCTACCTCATTAGGACTGACTCAAATGCATTGAACCTGCATTTCTTAAGTCTCATGCATTGACAGGCAAGTTCTTTAACACAAGTGCCACCTGGGAAGCCCAGGAATAACTTAAGGAATGTTAACAGAAGCAACTGTTTTCAAAGAAAGATGCAATTTGTTGTTTAGTTTTGTGAAGATGTGAATGTATTTATCCGTGCCTATTGGAAAAGCAATGGCTTAATTTACAGATTCCAGAAGAAAATATTTCCTTAGCAAGTGGTCAAAATTTCTCAAAATGGAATTAAAACAGAATTATTCTTAGACTGTGGTATAGGTAGTGGCAGTTTTATTCTTTGTTGTTTTTCAATTTTACTTTCAAGGAAAACGCAAAGACAGATTGTAGCTGTTCACGGTTCTGATGGTTCACAGAAAGAAACAGCCCCAGATTATTTTTTTTTCTCCTAATTATCATGCATCTTATCTTGGAGACATGTTTATGACTACATTTAAATCTTAACACAGTCTATTAATACTTCAGTTCTGGCCTCAGCCACATTTAAAATAGTATTATTCATGAAAACCTTGCCAAAAACATTCTGAGTCAAAACTTGAATAAATTAATAGAGTCCTTTTTTGATCATTTGAGTTATTATGTATAAAAGTTTTGCAGGGGACTTTGAAAACAGTTTAATTCAAACTTCCTACCTAATGTGTGTGTTCTGGTCTGTGAATTGAATCCTCTTCCCCATCTGCACTCCCCTGCCCAAAAGCAGCATCACTAATAATAAAGAAAAGAGCTTAACAACAAACAAAAGAATTCAGTTCAATGTTTCCATGCTTGGAATGTTTTTTTCCCCACACTGTATTCCTGATAAATTCTGACATGTCCTTGTCTTTCCCTGGGTTTCCGGGGGTTAACTCCTCTCACCTTGTATCCATGTCCATATTTTATTTATCACATTCTATTCAAATTATTTGTTTAAATGACTGTGTTCTTTATTAGACAGTGTGCATCTTGAGAGTTATGTATTTTGATCTTTCCAGCATCCAGTAAAATTTCTAGTACAGTCATGCAGTAAAAATTCATTGGATTAGATGGACTTTCAAATAGGATCTTGAGAACTCCATGGTTTGAAGACTGTGAACTTACTGTTTGTCTTACCATCAACTAATACTTTTATAGCTAGAAGGACTAAACTGGACCTACAAGATTTAGAAAGTCTCTTGCACATGCTTCCTGCACTTAGGGAGTTAATGCAGTCTATGCATTGTAGATGTCAAGCCAGACAAAATTAGATTCAAAAGTGATGTTTAGAAGGACTACCCATACCTATGTGTGCAATTGGTAGGGTATCAATGTGTGAGATACGTAAAAGGATTAGATCTATTGAGATTCCATCATGGTTTTCTATTATTGGGACATACTATTATTAGCCAGTTGCACAAGGATCAATCAGTCTTTCTTGCAACATGAAATTAACAAGCAATTATACTAAAGGTGGAGTACAAAAGACTTTCTGTCTGATCAGATGTGGGTGTTAAGAGATAAAAGATTTAAGGATGCCCTCAATATTTTTGACTTGGGCCACTGGAAGGATGATGTTGCCATTAACTGAGATGGGGGTAGAGGTGTTCATTGTGAAGCAGGTTTGTGGGAGATGATCAGGAGTCAGTCCTACGTTCTAAGTAGGCACTTGGGACACCTCAGTGAACCAAACAAGCAAAGATTCCAGCTCCCGCCATTACATTCTCAGGTTGTTGGGGGTACAGAAATGTGATACATAAGAAAATTATATAGATGATAGAAGGGATGAGAGCTAGGAGAAAGCACAGAGCAGGGTGTGGGGATCAGGAATGCTGGGGTGGTATTGGGGCATATCAGGAAAAAGAGTGTTTCAAGCAGAAGAAACAGTTCAAAGTCCTAAGAGAGACAGGACTTTTCAGTTCCTCCTGGGAGCATTGGAGAGTGAAGAATGTGTGTGTGTGTGTGTGTGTGTGTATGTGTGTGTGTTAGTTGTTCAGTCATGTTGACTCTTTGCAACCCCATGAACTGTAGCCCACCAGGCTCCTCCGTCCATGGAGTTCTCCAGGCAAGAATACTGGAGTGGGTTGTCATTCCCTTCTCCAGGGGATCTTCCTGACCCAGGGATCAAACTCAGGTCTCCTGCATTGCAGGCAGATTCTTTTCCATCTGAGCCACCAGGGAAGCCCAAAGAATGTGTAGAACAGAGTAATTCTGGGAGAGCAGAAGAGACCTGATGGGCCAAGGGACCAGGTCCTATAGGGCCTAGTAGGCCACCATGAGGGTATTGATTTGTACCACTCCATTCTAAACAGGGTGTCTTTGTTAGGTTTCCAGCCCAGAGGTGGTGGCATCCTCTGACTTACATATTTAAGGGATTGCTCTGGCTATTGCCTTGAGAATGCACTTCGGCAAGGTAGAGTAGACTTAGACAGAAGCAGTGATGCTTTCAAAGATGCTGTCTTAGTAATCTAGGAAAGGGATGGTGTGGATCACCAGGGGTAGAGAGAAGAGTTTGCATTTTGAATGTAGTATTTTCAGAGTAGAGCCAACGAATCTCCCTACAGATTGAATGTGAGGTGTGACAAAACAGGGAATCAAGGATGTCTCCAAGGTTTTGGACTGGGGCAACTGGAAGGGTGGAGATGCCATCAATCAGTCCAATAGGGAAGTCTGTAGTGGAGTTCTGTGGAGGAAGATCAGGAGCTGTTTTGTGTATGTTAGCTTTGAGATAACTTATTCCATAACCAGGTAATACAAGGGCCTTGGGAGAAAAGAGGTCCATTGGCCAAAAGGCCGCAGGGGAAACAGCATCCTCAGGGGAGAGCCAGGTTATAGTTGGAGCAAGAAAAAGGGGGAACCATTCAGAGACAGCTTGTGGATATAGGTGTTACAAAGGATGGACTGGGATTTGCCGAGGGCAGTGTGGGAAAGCAGAGAAGGCAATGGCAACCCATTCCAGTACTCTTGCCTGGAAAATCCCATGGACAGAGGAGCCTGGTAGGCTGCAGTCTGTGGGGTTGCTAAGAGTCAGACACGACTGAGCGACTTCACTTTCACTTTTCGCTTTCATGCATTGGAGAAGGAAATGGCAATCCACTCCAGTATTCTTGCCTGGAGAATCCCAGGGACAGGGGAGCCTGGTGGGCTGCCATCTATGGGGTCGCACAGAGTCGGACATGACTGAAGTGACTTAGCAGCAGCAGCGGCACTGCCCTCTATTGACTCCCGTTTCTGTAGAAGGTAAGGCCTAGGATACTTCAGACCTTATTACCCTGGACTGAGCCATGTGGGGCAGGGAGAAGTCATGTGGGTGTTGCCCTTAAACTACTTGTGATTATTGTGTTAAAACTGAAATAATAGTTTCTTTATAGTCTAAAATAATGATAACCTAAGTTAATCAGTGAGAGTCTGTGTCACTGTGGTATTTATCAGAGGAACTCCTCATAGAAGGACCTTTGTCGGTGATGTTCTTCAGGAAGGCCAGGGTTTTCACAAGAACATTATTTTTAAAGGCACTAAGCTGGCAGTCAGAAAACTTGAGTTCAAGTTCCACTTTTTAATTGACTAATTGTGAATTTTCTAGCTGTAAATATATATCTAATTTTCTAACTGTAAATATATATCCATTGAAAATAATTTTTATAACTGAAAATAAACCTACAGAAACAGTCATAGTCTGAGAAACTTTCCTGTTGTGTTTCTCATGCTGTAGTTTAGGTTAAATTAACTGGGAGTAAGTGAAGGGAGATTGTAAATACAAGGGCAAAGAGAGAGGAGAAAGTGCCCGATAACCTCAAGTATCTTTCCTGAGAAGTACAAGCACAGTTAGAAGTACATCCATGATAGTTTACGACATCACGTGTCACTCTCATCACTGAGAAAAAGATGGTGTGATCTTGGATCTTCTCATGGGAAGGGATCTTGGTAAAGGCATAACAAACCATTTTCTTTGCAGGTATGAGGAAACCCACCTCAAATTTGCTTTGACGACAAAGAAACTCACTGGTTCCTATAAGGGGAAGCCCAGACATAGGACACAGTTTTAATTGTCTTTGTCTACTGGCTCCATTTTCCTGACTGAGCTCTGTGCCTCTCTATGGATCAGCTTCACCCTCATTCTTGTACTGAACTGGATGCAGCTGTTTGAGACACATGACCCATGAACAGTAACATCAGAGGAAGTCAGAAGCTTCCAGAAGTTTCTTCTGAAGAGCATGGTGGGGGCCCCCCAACATACTTCTTCTCATAACTCATTGGCAAGAATTTTCACCTGCCTAATCGCTGATGAGAGAAATGAATTTACCCTTCAGTCGGAGTTCTGTTTGAAAGGCCTAAGAAGGAAAAGTCTGCTAGATAGACAATTGCTAATGTCCACCTACTCTATTTCTTTCTGCAGGATTTTGCTGAGGATAAGTACCATCTTTTACTCATTGGTTTATTTCTGGCATCTATCATGGTTGCTAGTACATAGTAACAGCTCAATAAACACTGCTGAATAGATAAACTGATAAAAGAGTACCCAGAACGGTGGCAAATCTGATCTATATTTGTCCTGTAGTTAAAAAAAAAAAAGTCCAAATAATCCCTAGTTTTCCTGAAATTAAAAAGGGAGGCATTTACAAAAGCATCCTGTCCAAAGGAAACAGAGGAAGATACAATCACATAATCAGGACCTCAAATTACACAGGATTTTGTAATAGACCAGATGTCAACCATGTGAATAACATTTAGCAGTGAACAGGCATCAGTGCTCCTTTTTTTTTTCTTCCGTGAACCATTTGGATCCTGAGGCCTGAATTTCACACAATGGCAGCTTCCAGATTTCCAGCCTGCATTAAAAGATTTAGGATAACTTTGTTTGAAGACAAGGGGGATGGGCACATGCAATCACAAAATCACAGATTTTGTGGTTACTGGGATTTGGAATTACAGGGCTCCACAGCAACTTGACAGAAAGCAATGGGCCACAGATTTTAGGGACTGTCAATGCAAATTTTCTTCTGCTTTCCTCCCCATTTATCCAGAACAACATAAACATTACAAATGACTGGTTTTGGATTACTGTGAGTGGGAGGGAACAGAATATTCACCAATGCTTTGTAGAAACCTTTTGCACTCCAATGTGCCCAATATACTACTGCTGGTTTTTAGAGCTTTAGCCGAATTCCTTTCATCAGTGGTATCTTGATGTTCCCTGCCACACTCTTTAAGAAGTAAACAGTTCAACAGGTGGGTGTCTCTGGGAGGCACCCTCTCTATTTCGTGGCCAAAAAATTCAGCACTTCCTCATGATGGCTGCCTCCTCATCCTGATTGAAAAGAAAACAAACAAGCCTGGCCCCACCTCAGTGACTGTGCACCTGCACATTGTTTACTGAGGGGCGCGGCAACTGCTCAGAGGCTGCACGTTTGTGGAGCTGGCACAATGTGTGTGGTTTTCCTCTCTTTTTATAATATTTGAATTTGAATGATTTGAGGTGAGGCATGCTTTTTGGTTCCCTCTAAGTCGCACTACATCCTATTTGACTCACACATTTACATTACCTGCCGGGGCTCTTGCCACAGCAAACAAAACCACAGAAGGAAATAGACATTGAGGCAGAGCTTACTTCATTTAAGGAGGGAAAACACATAGGAAAACACCATCGTAGAACAAATGTATTTTCAATCATCACTTCTAGAACTGCTGAAACCAGTACTGAAGGTGCTGGAAGAAGTGGAGAGAACGTGACCACTGCTTAACTTGCACGCTGAACCCAGGCAAGTAGAGGCTTGTACACAGGCTGGTACATTCCCCTGTCCTTGGAATGTACACTTTGACCACTGTTCTCAGAGTGGGGGGGGGAGGGCAGGGGGATTTTCAAGGTCATAACCTCGAAAGAATAAGGTCTATTGGGACCATCTGTTCTGAATACTTGACTGAACCCAGGTAGTAAGGTCTGTACACAAACTCAAGATTCTGGTGGGCGGGTGAGAAGATACACTTACAGCAGTCACCCAAGACAAGCCTCTTATGTAAGTCCCTTGCTTATTTCAAAGCCACCTACCAGCCTAGAGAAGTTGACCCTTCTCTCTCCTCACTTTCCCTTTCTGGGGTCCAGTTTCAGATTTTACTAGGAACTTTCTTGAGGTTTCAAACCGTCAAACTTGTTTATCTTTATATCTACCTATATATTATAGCACTCTGATTTGGATTGACTTGGAATGCAAAAGGGTTTCCTGGGACTATCCCAAGAACATTTATCAAATGTTACAATTTATACAAGCAATTTATCTCTGTTGTTTCTATTAGAATGTCTGATTTTAGAGAGAAGTGTTTTCTGTATGTGCACAAAGCACTATAGCGTCACTCACTAGGACAGACATTGGTACCATGTGTGTGCATAGTTCTCTGTGAATCTAAGACTTGTGTAGAGAATCCACCTGCTACACTGGTTTGATTCCTCGGTTGGGAAGATCCTCTGGAGAAGGGATAGGCTACCCACCCCAGTATCCTTGGGCTTCCCTGGTGGCTCAGATAGTAGAGAATCCACCTGCAATGCAGGAGACCTGGGTTCAATCTCTGGGTTGGGAAGATCCCTGGAGGAGGGCATGGCAACCCACTCTAGTATTCTCACCTGGAGAATCCCATAAACAGAGGAGCCTGGGCTACAGTCCATGGGGTCGAAAAGAGTCAACACAACTGAGCAACTAAGCACAGCACAGTTGTGTCTAACCACCACAACAATCCAAATAAGGAACTATTCCAACGTCTCAGCAATTTCCCTCTTGCTACCTGACCCTCCCCCACCACAACCAAACCTTTGCAACCACTAATCTGTTCCATTTCTGTAAGTTTGTCATTTTGAGGTGGTTATATAAGTGGAATTCTATAGTATGTGACCTTTTGAGGCTGGCTTTTTGCTGCTCAACATAATATCCTTGAGATTCACCCAAGTTGTGTGTATGAGCAGTTAGTTCATTCCTTTGTATTACTAAGCACAATTCCCTGGCATGAAGGTACCACCGTCTGTTGGGTATTTCCATTACAGTTGCTATGAACAATTGTGTAGTGGTTTGTGTGCGCATGTATTTTCACTTCTCTGGGATAAGTGCAATTGCTAAGTCATAGTATATATTTAGTTTTTAAAAGAAATTGCCTAACTGTTTTTCAGGGTGGTTATACCATTTTCTTTTTTATACAGTTTATGGAGTTCTCATGGCAAATATACTGGAGTGGTTTGCCATTCCCTCCTCCAGTGACTCACGTTTTGTCAGAACTCTCCACTATGACCCATCCATCTTGGGTGGCCCTGCATGCATGGCTTATAGCTTCACTGAGTTATGCAAGCCCCTTTGCCACAACAAGGCAGTGATCCGTGAAGGGGATACATGAGAGTCCCTTGAACAGCAAGGAGATCAAAACAGTCAATCCTAAAGGAAATCTACCCTGAATATTCATCGGAAGGACTGATGCTGAAGCTGAAGCTCCAATACTTTGACCACCTGATAAGAAGAGCCGACTCATTGGAAAAGACCCTGGTGCTGGGAAAGATGTTGGAATTATATGAGTCAAAGCTATTGAAGGTAGGAGGAGAAGGGGACAACAGAGGATGAGATGGTTGGATGGCATCACCAATTCAATGGACATGAGTTTGAGCAAACTCTGGGAGATAGTGAAGGACAGGGAAGCCTGGTGTGCTGCAGTCCATGGGGTCATGAAGAATTGGACACAACTTGGTGACTGAATAGCAACAACAACGAACACCGTTTTCCATTCTCAGCATGCTACTTTTATAAAAAAAAAACTGAGCATCAAATTTTTAGGTAAGTGATTACTGAAAAGGGTTCTTCAAAGGGGAAAAGTCAATTTATGAGTGTGTCTGTGATCATTCTGTCTGACCACATTATGTTCCCTTTGCAAGGCAAGACATCATAATAGATAGGGAAAATGCTGATCCTAGTGTGTGGTTTACTAGGGACCACAGATGTAGAGTCTAAGCTGGATGGACAGGAGCAGGAATGGACATGTCAGGTGTTCAAATGTTGACCTCTCTTTATTAACAAGGACATAATTTGTTCTGACATGCCAGATGATCAAGAGGCACTTAGCCATCAAAGGGTGCTCTACTTCCAAGAGGTTGAAACAATTTTTGAGATTTATTTTCTTGCCTTGGGCACATTTAGGATTTAGGAGGCAAGTTCTTTTCAGCCAATTTTTTTAAATTTCTATTTATTTATTTTAAACTTTCTATTTTTTATTGGGTTAACAATGTTGTGATAGTTTCAGGTGAACAGCAGAGGGACTGAGTCATTCATAAACATACATCCATTCTCCTCTAAACTCCTCTCTCATCTAGGCTGCCACATAACACTGAGCAGAGTTCCATGTGTTTTACAGTAGGACTGTGTTGGTTATCCACTTCAAATATAGCAGTGTGTACAGGTAAGAATGAACAGTAAGTCCATTCTCTAAGTCTGTGAGTCTCTGGGTAAGTTCGTTCCCATCATTTCTTCTTAGATTCCACATATAAGGGGTATAAGGGGGGATGTAGTATGACGTTACTTCTTCTCAGTCTGACTTACTTCACTCAGTACGACAATTGCTAGGTCCATCCATGTTGCTACAAATGGCATTATTTCATTCTTTTTAATTCAGCCCATTTTTTTACAGGAGAAAGTGTAAGGATGAAAGGTTATGGCAGTAAACCTCAGACACAGTGGTCAGAATCAGTGTGGTGGAAGGGAAACCATCTCTGGCATCAGGGTCAGTTCTGTCACCTTCCAGCTCCTTCTGATCAGTTCAGTCGTGTCTGACTCTGTGATCTCAGGGACTGCAGCACGCCAGGCTTCCCTGTCCATCACCAAAACCCAGAGTTGCTCAAACTCAAGTCCCTCGAGTCAGTGATGCCATCCAACCATCTCATTCTCTGTTGTCCCCTTCTCCTCCCACCTTCAATCTTTCCCAGCATCAGGGTCTTTTCCAGTGAGTCAGTTCTTGCCATCAGGTGGCCAAAGTATTGGAGCTTCAGCTTCACCATCAGTCCTTCCAATGAATATTCAGGACTGATTTCCTTTAGGATTGATTGGTTTGATCTCCTTGCAGTCCAAGGGACTCTTAAGAGTCTTCTCCAACACCACAGTTCAAAAGCATCAATTCTTCAGCACTCAGCTTTCTTTATGGTTCAACTCTCACATCTGTACATAACTACTGGGAAAACCACAGCTTTCACTGTATGGACTTTTGTTGGTAAATAATGTCTCAGTGATCAATGCAAAGAAATAGGGGAAAACAAAGGATGGGAAAGACTAGAGATCTCTTCAATAAAATTAGAGATACCAAGGGAACATTTCATGCAAAGATAGGCTCAATAAAGGACAGAAATGGTATGGACCTAACAGAAGCAAAAGATATTAAGAAGAGGAGTCAAGAATACACAGAAGAACTGTACAAAAAAGATCTTCATGACCCAGATAATCACAATGGTGTGATCACTCATCTAGAGCCAGACATCCTGGAATGTGAAGTCAAGTGGGCCTTAGGAAGCATCACTACAAACAAAGCTAGTGGAGGTGATGGAATCCCAGTTGAGTTATTTCAAATCCTAAAAGATGATGCTGTGAAAGTGCTGAACTCAATATGCCAGCAAATTTGGAAAACTCAGCAGTGGCCACAGGACTGGAAAAGGTCAGTTTTCATTCCAGTCCCAAAGAAAGGCAATACCAAAGAATGCTCAAACTACCACACAATTGCACTCATCTCACACGCTAGTAATGTGATGCTTAAAATTCTCCAAGCCAGGCTTCAGCAATATGTGAATCATGAACTTCCTGACGTTCAAGCTGGTTTTAGAAAAGGCAGAGGAACTAGAGATCAAATTGCCAACATCCTCTGGATCATGGAAAAAGCAAGAGAGTTCCAGAAAAACGTCTATTTCTGCTTTATTGACTGTGCCAAAGCCTTTGACTGTGTGGATCACAATAAACTGTGGAAAATTCTGAAAGACATAGGTATACCAGACCACCTGACCTGCCTCTTGAGAAACCTATATGCAGGTCAGGAAGCAACAGTTAGAACTGGACATGGAACAACAGACTGGTTCCAAATAGGAAAAGGAGTATGTCAAGGCTGTATATTGTCACTCTGCTTATTTAACTTATATACAGAGTACATCATGAGAAATGCTGGGCTGGAGGAAGCACAAGCTGGAATCAAGATTGCCGGGAGAAATATCAATAACCTCAGATATGCAGATGACACCACTCTTATGGCAGAAAGTGAAGAGGAATTTTTTAAAAAGCGTCTTGATAAAAGTGAAACAGGAGAGTGAAAAGTTGGCTTAAAGCTCAACATTCAGAAGACGAAGATCATGGCATCCGGTCCCATCACTTCATAGGAAATAGATGGGGAAACAGTGTCAGACTTTATGTTTCTGGGCTCCAAAATCACTGTAGATGGTGATTGCAGCCATGAAATTAAAAGACTCTTACTCCTTGGAGGGAAAGTTATGACCAACCTAGATAGCATATTCAAAAGCAGAGACATTACTTTGCCAACAAAGTTCTGTCTAGTCAAGGCTATGGTTTTTGCAGTGGTCATGTATGGATGTGAGAGTTGGACTAAAAAGAAAGCTGAGCGCTGAAGAATTGATGCTTCTGAACTGTGGTGTTGGAGAAGACTCTTGAGAGTCCCTTGGACTGCAAGGAGATCCAACCAGTCCAGGAGATCAGTCCTGGGTGTTCATTGCAAAGAGTGATGTTGAAGCTGAAACTCCAAGGCCACCTGATGTGAAGAGCTGACTCATTTGAAAAGACCCTGATCCTGGGAAAGATAGAGGGCAGGAGGAGAAGGGGACAACAGAGGATAAGATGGTTGGATGGCATCACCAACTCAGTGGACATGGGTTTGGGTGGACTCCGGGAGTTGGTGATAGACAGGGAGGCCTGGGGCGTGCTGCGGTTCATGGGGTCACAGAGAGTCAGACATGACTGAGCGACTGAACTGAACTGAGTGTCTCTTCCTTTTCATATACTGTCTAGGTTGCTTTTCTTCCAAGGAGCAAGCATCTTTTAATTTCATGGCTTGTAGTCACCATCTGCAGTGATTTTGGAGCCCAAGAAAATAAGGTATGTCACTGTTTCCATTGTTTCCCCACCTATTTGCCATGAAGTGACCCAGCTCTTTGGCCCATTATTTAACACCTTTCTGCCTCAGCTTCCTTTTCTGCGTAATGGGGACACTAATGTCTACCTTAAATCCATGAAAGAATCCATGAGTGCATGAAGTTCAATCGAGTGTGTAAATCAGTACAGGATCAACAAACAGTGACCATTTTTAGGGACTTTAGTACATTTGTGACACCGTGCTTGGCCCCTTGTAGGCATTTGAAAAACTCAATATGTTCCCCTTCCTCTTTCTCATTATCTTCTTACTCTATTCTCCAAAGCTAAAAATACAGTGATTTTGTAATTTTGTTCTTTCATTAAACAAATATTTACAGAGCAACTCCTGTATGCTAGGCATGGTTCTTTTTTCTGGAGATAAACCCCCAAACAAGACAGACTAGGTCTATGTGCTCAGAGATCACGTTCCAGTGCAAAGAGACTGAAAAGAAACACAGAAGCAAATATATATATATATATATATATATATATATATATATTAGATAATTTCGGACAGTGGCTAAATACTAAAAAATAACGATAGCAGGAAAACAAAGTACCATGAGGAAATGGAGACAGCTGGGATTGGTGGCTAGACAATGAATGAAGACTATTTTAGAAACAGTGGTGAGGGGGACTTCCCTGGTGGTCTGCACGCCCAATGCAGGGGACTGGATTCGATCCCTGGTTGAGGAAGTAGATCCCACAGACAGCAAGTAAGAGTTCAAATGCTTCAACTAAAAGATCCTGGATGCTACAACCAAGACTCAGTGCAACTAAATAAATAAGCAAAAAAAAATTTTTTAAAAAAAGAGAGAAATGGTCAAGAAAGCAATCTCTAAGGGTGTGACGTTAGAAAAGAAAGTTGAAGGAAGTGGGGCAATAGCAATGGGAAAATGTAGGAAAAGTGAGCTGGGGGCAGAGTATATGCAAGTGAAATGAATTTGATGTGTCTGAGGAGCAAAGGGGGTCAGAATTCCAAGTGGTGAGCAAATGAGAGAACACAGAGGGTGAAGATGGAGAGACTGAGTTTTCTAGGATGGCAGAAAATTTGACTTTAGGATGGAGGGTTTCGCACATTGGAATGATGTGACCTGATTTGTGTTTTGTAGGGATATTTATTCTGTTATTTGGAAGATGGATTGGAGGGGTGAAAATGACAAGGGAGCCATTTTCAAAAAAGTGAGGGGCGAGGACAAATCACCTCTCGGGTGCATTTGGGATAAGATGCATTTGGGATAAGTTTTGGAGAAGAGCTGCTTGGACCAACATGGATAGAACTTGGGAAGTGAAAGGAACAGAGGGATCTAGAATGACTCCAGGGCTTTGGCTGAGTACTTGTTTGCTGGGAAATCTATGACTCTTCTCAGTTCCACTGTGTGTTTTGAAAGGAAACAATTCCATGTGTTGTGCAAGAGGAGCTCATTTAAGTCAGTATGTGTGGTATTCAATGAGAACACAGACTGGGATAAAGATTTGGTCCAACTGGAGAAGAGATGTTAATACTTCCTGAATCCTTTAAGTTTTGTTCTTTCTGTCCAACCAGTGGTGGATTACTCTGGAACTTTTGTTTCAGTTTTTCTCCAACTGTCCCAGTTTCCAACCCCCAGAGCCCACCCCACTTCTGCAGCTTTCTCTTCACCTCAACAGAACAGGATCTGCTCTGCAGGGCAAGTTCAGTGGACTTAGCGTGGACCCTGGTGGGTCCCACCCTCTGGGGGTGTGGCCTCCTGCCTTGGCAAATCTTGGCTTCGGAGGTTTTGACACTTTCCTGTGCCTGTGCTGATTCTGCACTGGGCTTGGGGGCTGCAGCAGAGCAGAGCAGACCCCTACTCACTCCCTTGTTAGGGTCTGTGGTGGGGAGGGGCGGGGAGCAGGAAGGCCTGGGTGGTTCATGGTAGTGGAGGCCCAGCACCACTGTTTAAGGCTGACCATGGAAACTGGTGGAGAGAGTAGACAGTCTCTTCTCTGAAGCACTTTGACAACTATTTTTAGAAGACTTCCTTAATTTCTATGAATGCCAATTCCCTCATCTTTAAAGGTGGGATAGTTAATACTCATTGCTTCTGAGTTATTGTGAGAACTGTCAATTTGAGAGGCAGTTAAAAGTCAAGGCACACTTGGCTTGGAGTCTACAGTCAGACCACCCAAGTTCTTTGCCATACAGATCCTGACATTGGAACACGTTTCTTAACCAATCTATGCCTCAGTTTCCTTATCTCCCCTAAGAGGACAATAATGGTACCTCCTTCAAATGGCTGCTGTGAGACTCAGATGAACTCTTGTAAAGCGCTTCAAACTGGGACTGGCATTTGACTACAGCACCTAAAAATAGTCCTTGATAAGAGGTGCATGATGCTTGTCTGTTTGGAAAAAATGATGTCTAGGAAAAGTTCATGAATAGCATTCAAAAGTTATTGTTTTCAATTTTAGTACATCTTCCATTTGTCTTGCTGATCCTGTTTTCCAGAAATAATTACAGATTCGGCATGTGAATCTTGGATTGAAATGAGAAGATGACATACTCAGACACCTTTGGGGGGTGAGGGCAGGTAACACCAAGAATTGAGGGGAGCAGGCTCAGGAATGGACCAGGAACACATGATCTGATCTGTCTAAACAGGTCGTATGGCTCAGCTGCAGCTGTTTCAATGCCAGTGGTGTCACAGGCAAGTTCCTTAAGAGAAGCTGGAAATCTGGAATTTTGAGATAAAATTTCCGGGTTTATAAATGTTGGCAGTTAGACCAAAGAAACAAAACAGAACACCTTGCTGACTAAAGAGATACATGCTCCGTGGGGGTGGACCTAGCTCAGAGCCATCAGTTTAGTATTTGGATCTTGATAACTATAGGCCAGTTTGGGAGATCAGCTACAAGTAGGGTCCAGGAAAGTACATTTAAACAAGAAGATGTTTTAGTACAGGAAACTCGTGGTGGGCGCTGCCCCAGAAGCTCCCCTGGGGTAGGAGACAGGTTGGACTTGTGATGACGGAGGGTGCTGAAAGATGAAGCATGTGACCCAAATGACCTGGGCATACTTCAGAACCTGATGTAGGGCTGGCCCCAATGCCATAGATGTCTGTGCTTTGAATATACAGGTTGTTTTTACTTCCTTGGCAGTCAGGTGACAGAGGCAGTATTGTTCAACTCACTGCTTCCTGGGGCCCAGGTGGCCCTTGACGTGCATAGCTATGGCATCATTCATAGTTAGGCAACTGCTTGCTTTTGTCGTGAGGCTCCTGTGGGTCCTACCTGATGCAGGCATTTGGGGGGAGCATACACAGGAGGAGGGCTTCCTGGGTGACACAGTGGTAAAGAATCCACCTGCAGGATTCGTGGGTTCGTTCCCTGGGTTGGGAAGATCCCCTGGAGAAGGGAATGGCAACCCACTCCAGTATTCCTGCCTAGAAAATTCCATGGAAAGAGGAGCCTGGTGGGTTATAGTCCATGGAGTTGCAGAGTCAGACATGACTGAGCACACGTCACACGTGTACACACACACACACACACACACACACACACACACACACAGAGAGGAGGACAGCTAGGATCAGATCATATAAGCCAGTACAATAAACTGAACTACAGGGCAGGTGCCTGGACCATGCTGGAGTTGACTTTCACTTTCCAGTATGACCTGGACTGTCATACTCATGCAGCTATTTGGTTATGGTTTTCATAACTCAACAATGCCTACTAAAGGGTTTAGGATACTGAGAGAATGCAGTTTTGGATACTGCATCCACTGGCAGAGAAAAGTTCAAAATTGAGGTAAAAATAAAACCTTAATAATTACTATTAATATTTAGAATGAAACTCAAACATCTAATGCTATTTAAAAGTTATAGGATAATACTAGTTGATTAGTGGTTCTTAACAGGTGTAATTTAGCAATGTCTGGAGACATTTTGGGTTATTAGAACTGAGAGAGAGATTTGCTGCTACATTTAGTTGGTAGAGGCCAGGGATTCTTCAAAACACCCTGCAGTGCCCAGGACCGTCCCCCCATAGCAAAGAATTACTGGATCAAACATGTCAGTAGTGACAAGGCTGAGAAAGCTTTAATAAGGTGAAATAAAAGTCATGTGAGTATTAATGTGATAGGTAACTTTAAAAAAATAAAATTAGGGGCATAAATTAAAGGCTGCCATGCAGTGGGTTAAAGATATGTAGATGTAGATCAATAGCAAATTGATCTCTTCATGGACTCATAGCTGAGTTAAACCAGTTATATACATTTGAATCAGTTCTAACGAGGTGGATGAAACTGGAGCCTATTATACAGAGTGAAATAAGCCAGAAAGAAAAACTCTAATACAATATACTAACGCATATATATGGAATTTAGAAAGATGGTAACGATAACCCTGTATGCAAGAGACACAGATGTATAGAACAGTCTTTTGGACTCTGTGGGAGAGGGAGAGGGTGGGATGATTTGGGAGAATGGCATTGAAACATGTATAATATCATATAAGAAACGAATTGACAGTCCAGGTTCGATGCAGGATACAGGATGCTTGGGGCTGGTGCGCTGGAATGACCCAGAGGGATGGTATGGGGAGGGAGGTGGGAGGGGAGTTCAGGATGCGGAACACATTGTACACCTGTGGCGGATTCATGTTGATGTATGGCAAAACCAATACAATATTGTAAAGTAATTAGCCTCCAATTAAAATAAATAAATTTAAATTAAAAAAAAACAGTTATATATAAAGCAACCTGGGCTTCCCAGGTGGCTTAGCGGGTAAAGAATTGGCCTGCAGTGCAGGAGATGCAGGAGACAGGGGTTTGATCCCTGGGTCGGGAAGATCCCTTGAGATGGGCATGGCAACCCATTCCAATATTCTTGCCTGGAAAATCCCATGGACAGAGGAGCCTGGTGGGCTATAGTCCACAATTGAGGCAACTTCTCATGCACCCCTGAATCGCAAATGCAGGTCATTATTTCCAAAGGACAGGGTCACCCCTGGAGTTCAGACTGAGTTGTTGAGGAGAGGGCAACATAAAGTGGCTGGCGAGATTGGAATATTGAGATGAAATACTGAATTTTGTGAAACATCTGAGAGAAAGGAAGTGAGATTCATGTAATCAATTTCTTACCTTTTATTTGCACAGATGCCATTGGTATCTCAAATATTCTTAAAAGAAAGAAGGCATTTCAGTTCTGTTTCAAAGGGGCAGGGGTGGGGTTTGGCATTTGGACTGGAATATACACATAACCTGTTAAACTGGGTGGACTTTTTTCCTTGCCCAGAAAATCCTCTTTATGCACCCATGGAAGCCATACCACCAAACTGAACAAGCAGAAACCAAAACCAAACTGGCATGTTTGCATGGGACTTTTAAAAATCTTACCTGTTCAACTTAAATGATGAACCTATACTTCGGTTTATTTTTTTCAGGTTGGCGAGCCCCTCTCATAGTTACCATTATTAAACCTTTCTCTTCTTTGACCTCAAACAAAAATAATTAGAATTGGCATTGCCTGGGCCTTTGTTGGGCTTCTCAGGTGGCATTAGTGGTAAGAACCTGCTTGCCAATGCAAGAGACTTGAGAGACGTGGGTTGGGAAGATCCCTGGAGGAAGGCATGGAAACCCACTCCAGTATTCTTTCCTGGAGAATCCCCATGGGCAGAGAAGCCTGATGGGCTACGATCCATAGGGTCACAAAGAGTTGAACACAACTGAAGTGGCTTAGCACACACGCACGGGCCTTTGTTAAAAATGATTCAGCTGGGTGAGGAAAGAGTTGAAACTTCAATCCAGGCTGTCTGGCTAGTTAAACATAAACGCTACCCTGTATCTTACGAAATCAGGAAATAGAATTTTTCTAAGCTAAAAAATCAGTTTTTCTAAACTAAGTATGAGTCAGTTTTTCCAGGGGGAATGTTAAGGAGATTGATTCTTTATTTTTCCTGAAATTTCTTTGAGTTTTCTTTACTGTCCTTGAAGGAAAGCTTCAGAGACAATCTTCCCAGGTTGATAAGGCAGTAGGAGATGAGAAAATAAACCCTGTGGTAGACAGAAGTGGTTTGAATTGTAGTGAAACCTACTAACTGAGAGATTTGGACAGGTTACTTATTGTCTCTGAGCTTTGTGTTTCTCATTTGTAAAAGGGGGTAATAACGTGTATCTGGGTTGTTCTAAGGATTACATGATAAAATTCAGGTAAAGTGCCTAATGCAGGGCTTGGCACATAGAAAGCACTCAATAAAAATCTTAGTTCTTGTTTTTGCAGAGAGTCTAGCGGTGGAATTACAGAATGCAGGTGGAATTACAGAATGCAGGTGGATTAGTAAGCAAATCTCAGATAAACACTTTAAAACTAAGAAGAAATTCTGGCTCTGCCACTGAGAAATAAAATGACCCTTGAATAATTGTTTGTCTTTTTGGAAACTTTATAAAGGACAGGTATTATGTATTGTATGAATCCACAATATAAGGCTACCTTTATCACTTACTATATGACTTGGTTCTGCTTCTAAAAACAGTACTATGCAAAAGTAAAAAAGCCCAGAAAAAGGAAACAAGAGATAAGATACCTATGTGTCAATATTTTGACCTACAGAAAGTTGTTTTTTTTTTTTTTTACTATTAGTGCTAAGAAACAAAACCAAACAATGAAGATGGTAGGATTTATATAGCTAAAAGGGATTTTTAGGGGATTATGTAATTTCTTTCTGTACATCAAGATAGTTAAAGTGGTTCAACATTTCATGGATGAAGGAATGAAAAAAGAAAGCATTGTGTGAAAAATAAAGACTCAGCTGGTTGGTGAGTCACAGGGGATGTGAACACAGTGAGTTTTTTCCCATCATAGTCTTTGCAAGAGATTACTTTCCAATTCTGCAGTTTGGTGAGCTCTCACCTTTCTCTCATTGGAATCAGATCCTTTTAAAATTAGGAAGGATCGCCCTCTAGGGGAGATGGAGAGAGACAAACCGCAAAACTGGACTAGATTTCTGCAGATGAGATTACCATTCACCAGGACTGGGGATGGAAAGAAAGCCCAAATTTGACAGGAGATGACTTTAAATTTTGCTG
>NW_011494640.1:10760018-10775810 GCF_000754665.1 Bison bison bison | reverse complement strand
TTACCATGTGGGGCTAATTAGTTTAATTCAGATAATTGGGTAATTCAGCTTTCCTCCCTTCTGAGGCTTCCCCATTACCCTAATTAAATAAAGCAGCAGATTTTAACAACAAATCTCTTTCAAAAGCAGAAAGTTCAAAACAGTAAATAAAAGACATGACAGAAACTGATGGCCCATTTCTGTTTATTTGCTGCCAACACTGCCCCAACAGTGATGGCTTTAACTTTTTTTATTCATAATTTGGTTATTTTGTCAAGATTTTACAGAATGTGTTAAGATACTAGGTCCCCTAAATTTTACTTGCGCTGTTCTTACGTGGTCTGGTTATGAATGTACTGAAGTCAGATGATGAAGTACATAGACTTTTAAGAGTGAGAAAGCCACAGTCCTGGTGGGTGATGAGTATCTGCATGGAGTGTAGGAGAAATCCTTTTGAAAATACAATTACACACGTAATTAATAAAGCATACTTATGAAAGTTTGAACGGAGTTAAAGCTGGCATCCCAATTTAAGTGCAGTATTTTTAAATCAAAATTTACTTTGTTATGATAATGTCACTCACTGAAAATATTTGTATTGGCCTACTTATCCACTGAAGAATCAGAGCATTTGTTTCAATATTCATAACTTTTTATCACTGGAGAGTCATTTTCAGAACAATATAATTTACATCTAATAGTATCCTGGTAATCAAATATTGAAGTCATTTAATCTTTTAATGTATGTGAACCCTTAATAAATAGGTAATAAAAAGTAATGGGGCTTTGTAGTCAGTGTCAGTTCTGTGAAATTTTCCATCACCATGTTTAGAAAATTATTTTCAAGAAAAGGAAAAAAAAATCACCTGTCTTTAAAGGTGTTATATTTTTTGGTTCTCCATTGAAAGTGAGCTGAAAGTTGATTGGATCTTAACTGGCAGCTCTTTTAAGACCATAAATTCTAGGAGTCAGACATAAAATCAGTAAACAAGAGTTATAGTATCAGTGAAATACAAGTCTGAGAGCCTCTAAGGCAGGATGTGAAATTGACTTAAAAGATACAGCATTAAAACTAAGGATACAAGGTAGATAACCAGGAGGAAAAGAAAATCTTCTCTGGCTAAGTACAGGAATATTGGATCACTGACTTAAATTTACCAAATTGCACAAAGAAATACTTTATATCAAGGATCTGACCTGCATATAGTTGTCGGGAACTAAACATTATTCCAACTTAAATAGCATATTGGCAAATATTTTTCCTCATTACATTCCTTATAAGGCCATGGAAATAAAGGAAAGTATTACTCAAACAGAACCTGCAATTGTCTCTATTAATATTAAGGAATGTTGAATGGAATGATTATTAATCTAAAATTGTATACATTATCTTTTGGTGATGAAATCACTCAGCATTTGTTAAGCACTTAAAATTACAAAAAGTGTAATGCGTTGAGCTTTGATGTGGTTGCTTTTAGAAAAGAAAGGATAATAATTTTAGATACAGTGTAAAAGAAAGATAATAGTTATAGATTTGGTGTTTAGTACTTAGAAAAGGGGGCTTCCCTGGTGGCTCAGATGGTAAAGAATCTGCTTGGAATGCAGCAGACCCAGGTTCGATCCCTGGGTCAGGAAGATCCCCTGGAGGAAAAAATGGCAACCCACTTCAGTATTCTTGCCTGGGAAATCCCATGGACAGAGAAGCCTGGTGGGCTATAGTCAACCGGGTCACAAAGAGTTGGAAACAACTGAGAAACTACACACATACACACACACGCACACACACACACTTAGAAAAGGACCGGGACACGTGTTAAATTGGAGTCTAAGAATCAAATACACACATACACACAAGCATACAATACCCTTCATGTAACATACTGGACATTATTTTTTCTGTAAGACTAACTCAACTAATCTAGGTAGCAAATGTGACATTCACTGGTCAAGTAAACAATAATTTAAGGTAAAAATGTAGGAGGTCATAATGGGCATCCCCCAAACTTTAAAAATATCTTTTATTTTACAGTATAGACTTTATCCTTGGAAGAACCCTTAAGATTCTGAACTCAGTAACAACAATTATGTACATTCTTATGACTAAAGTAATACTCCGTTACAATGGACACTAGCATCTATGTCAATCCAGACAGTTTCATGTCACAGTACTTTTATCTCATAGAGCAGAGTAGGATTTGACCCTGATGTCTGATAGAGCTTGAGTGCCCTGCTTATGGCATTGAACCCAGGAGTCAATTAAATGCGTTTTTTCTTGAGGTTTTCATACTGTCCCAATTTGGCTGGCATTTTTTTTTTCTAGTGGATGTGGTTTCAGAGGATGCTCCCAAGAGCAATCAGAGGATAGTCCCAAGAGTTTTGAATGTGAGGAGCATGTGTCCCTATAATCTGAGGAATGAATGCTGACCCCTCCATGATGGGTTAATTAATTCAGCACCATGGTCAGAACAGCTCCGCAAACCTCACTGTACAATTGCAGGCTGCTAGTCACCATCAGAAGGCAATGGCACCCCACTCCAGTACTCTTGCCTGGAAAATCCCATGGACAGAGGAGCCTGGTAGGCTGCAATCCATGAGGTTGTGAAGAGTCAGACACGACTGAGCGCCTTCACTTTCACTTTTTACTTTCATGCATTGGAGAAGGAAATGGCAACCCACTCCAGTGTTCTTGCCTGGAGAATCCCAGGGACGGGGGAGCCTGGTGGGCTGCCGTCTATGGGGTCGTACAGAGTCGGGCACGACTAAAGCGACTTAGCAGCAGCAGCAGTCACCATGTTGGAAAAGACCCTGATGCTGGGAAAGATTGAAGGCAAAAGAAGGCAGCAGAGGATAAGCTGGTTAGATAGCATGACTGACTCAATGGACATAAATTGAGCAAACTCAAGGATATAGTGGAGGACAGAGAAACCTGGCACGCTGTAGTCCATGGGGTCACAAAGAGTAAGACATGACTTAGCAGCTGAACAAGAACAGTCACCATTGGGTTGCACCAATAAAGTATATGTAAATCCAGTGACATTTGCCTCTGGCCAGCAAGCAAGGGGATATATGTATATATGGTTATATAAGTACATGTGGACTTCCCTGGTGGCTCAGGCAGATGCCTGCAATGCGGGAGACCTGGGTTTCATCCCTGGTTTGGGAAGATCCCCTAGAAGAGGACATGGCAACCTACTCCAGTATTCTTGTCTGGAGAATCCCCATGGACAGAGGAGTCTGGCAGGTTGCAGTCCATGGGGTTGCAAAGAGTTGGACATGACTGAGCAACTAGGCATACGTTCTATTTTATTTTTGGAAAACCAGAAAAGTGATCAAAACATTTAAAATTTCTCTTGAGTGCTTAAGAGCCTGTTGGTTTTTGCTCCATGGCATGGGGCCAGGGTAGGGAGTTAAGAAGGAGTTAAATGAGGATTAAAAAAATCAGGAGGTCTGGGAAACTGACTTTTGCATGGAAGTGAGGAAAGCTGGCATGAATGTTTCCTAGAGTACCAACGTTTTTTATTAAAACGTTTTCGTGGGGAGAGGGGGTCTCAGTAAAGGAGAGCATGCCCACTGATTAACCTGAACCTGAAGTGTCGTGACAGCAAATTTGTTTTGTAATAATACCATGATGCTGACTTAAAGAACTGTGAACATGCATACAAGAGGAAGGGCTTCCTGGGTGGAGCTAATGGTAAAGAACCTGCCCACCAATACAAGAGATGTAAAAGACACAGCTTTGCTCCTTGGGTCAGGAAGATCCCCTGGAGGAGAGCACGACAACCCACTCCAGTTTTCTTGCCTAGAGAATCCCATGGACAGATGAGCCTGGTGGGTCATGGTCCATAGGGTCACAAAGAGTTGGACACGACTGAAGTGACTTAGCACACACGCATACAAGAAGAAAATAAGGAAGAGAAAAATGGCATTAATATTTGGGGAATAACATGATTTTCTTTCATCTGGAAGAGGATCCCCTTGAAAATTCTCTGTAAGTTTTACAGCAGATAGTCAACTGATTATGAGTTGTTCTCATATAGTTTATTCCCGTTGGTATCACGAAGCCCCTCAGAACCTAACTTCAGTGTTCCATGAAGACTAGTGCTTAACCAGTCAGAAAAAGAATAATACGTGAAAAACGAGACTGATTTGATACCTACTTCCTACCCTTGCAATTTATCTTTCCTTTCTCTACTTCTAGGAATCAGAGATCAACAGTGTCTATTTGCCTCCCTTCATTCAAGCAAGGCTTATCTAGAGAAATGCTTTTCAAAAGAAGACCTAAGAATTTCTCTCTATCTCTTGCCTTATCCCAACCCGATAGTTGTATTTAGCTCTTTCTGCAGTGGAGTATAATGATTGAAGCCTGACTTAAATAGAAAGAATGTGTTCTTCGGTAAAAGAGAGGAAAACAGTCACGTCTATCAACAGAGATGCTCCAAGGAACCTTGGCATTTTCATCAGTTCGCTCATATTTTCAGACTTTTATAACTTGATAGTAAAATGATCCATAGGTTCTTAACATATTTAAAAATGTGGAAAATCTCTTAGGTATTCAGTGGCTGGAATATATATATATGTGTGTGTGTGTGTGTGTTAGAAAAGTTTCTGCCAAATATATATGCATATATATATATATAGGAGAAGGCAATGGCATCCCACTCCAGTACTCTTGCCTGGAAAATCCCATGGATGGAGGAGCCTGGTAGGCTGCTGTCTATGGGGTCGCACAGAGTCGGACACGACTGACACGAGTTAGCAGCAGCAGCAGCATCATATGTATATATATATATATATATATAGGTGTTAGAAAAATCTCTGGCAATCAAGGAGACAGCAAATCTTAAAATTTTATGCCTTGAGAGATGGAAGGAAAAAGTAAGGTAAATAATTCAGTAGACAAAAATTCATTGAATGTGGATGATTTTAAATACTGATAAATAGATATCATGGACAATAGATACAAATACATATAACATGGCAATTATATAACTTTGTAATTTATCTGATGTCCTTGGAAAATGAGGATGTGTGTGTATAAATATACATACATCTGTATTTATGTATTCTGCCTTCAGACCAACTGTCAGACATGGACTGCAGATTTAAAACATGCTCATATTTTGTTGAAACATGACTACACAATGTATTAAGACCTAAAATATATGCTCTTTCAAATATACAAAAGGATTGAAGACCGAGGAAGGATACAGAGAAAACATGTTCTTTGTTCATAAATTAGATGCGACCTTCTAAGGCCACCAGAGCATTTGTGAATCGAAGCCCAGGAATTGCAACTGATTTCAAACTTCAAAGTTCTTGACTTAAATAGCCAGAGGAGCTAGGAATGGGAGAATCTGGCTTTGTGCTGTAATAGTCCTATTGTTTGAAGTCTGACCAACAGTTGTAATTTTAGTAGTGTGAAATATGGTCTTCCTAATATTGATAAAGATTAGATGTTAAACTAATGGCAGAAAGTTAAGAATAATGACTGACAGCCTGGGTAATAGTCTTTCTCTATTTTCTCTTAAGAATGAATTTTTCTTTAAGACTGAATTTTTTAAGAACCTGCCTGAAGTCCCTGGCAGTGGAAAAGGGGGTGAAAGTGAGGTAATACTGGGGATCTGCCCGGACATATCTGTATTCTTTTTACCAGCTTTGAATCTCCTCCTCTATCTTTGTGCTTTTTTCCCAATGGTTTCTTGAGAGGACCTTTCATTGAGGTCCCAAAGGTTCACTGAAACCTTTCGGAGGTCTGCCCTTGGGCTATTGGATGCTTATACTCTTTGGGGGCTATACCAGCAAATGACAAGTGTAGAAGTAGGAACACCCCAACTCCTTGCCTCAGATGGGGACCACTCTGAGCTGTGACTCACCGTCCAAGCTAGCACCACCCTCTCTGGACTCTGCCAGCCTGCGCCTGGCTGGGCTCCTTCCTCTTCCCTGTCTGGCTTTCTCCTTTCTGTTACCAGTTTCCCCATGTCCTAAATCAGTCCCTCGCCTGTAAATCCTCATCTCAATGCGGGCTTCTGAAAACCAGACCTGATACTGGAGGAACAAAGGGAAGGAAAGGAGTTGATTTACAAGGTCACATGATTTCTTTGAGCATATTTATTTGTACAGTCCTAACATTTTATTAAATCATCACGTGACCACAAGAGTGGAGATCATTTCAGAAGGAAATCACAGTTCAGTGGGTCTGCTTCTTATCCATGAATGTCCTTATTAATACCAGGAATGTTACATCTCATTGTTTTCAATATAGTGGAGACTTGAACTATTTTAGTATCAAATAACAGAAACATTGCTTCAAAGGGGCAAAAAGAAAATCTATATCTGCTCAAGCATCTGAAAAGCCAAGCAGTCGTGGTTCAGGCACAAGGAAATCCAGGTCTAAACATCACCAATAAGGTCTCTCTCAATTCCTAATCCTGATTTTCTTTGTTTTAGTTTCATTCTTGGGCATGTTCTCCCTTATGGAGACAAGGATGACATCATACCAGCTTAGCACCCTCTGGGAAAACAACCCATCTTTCCCAACAGTTCTGAGAAAGAGACTACAGCCAGTTCTCTTTGAAGCATCTAAAGTCACTGGTCCATTCCTGGGTCAGTATTTGTGGCCTGGAAAATGGAATGCTCCAATTAGCTAATATGAATCACATGCTCATTTATAGAGGGTTGGTGGGCGTTGGGATTAGCCCATCCAATAACATGGCAAAGGAGGTGGGAAAGAGATAGTTCCCTGAAAGAAGACCGACAACCTACTTATAGGTAGGTGCTGGATGTTGGCCTGGCTAAAACAAATAGCTGTCTCCCACAAGATTGAAAAGTATGATGGACTTTAGAGTTCCTTTTTTTTTTAAAGAGGGGCTGATAAAATGTGCCTTACCTTACTTCACAGGATCAAATTCAATCCCTTGAACGAACTTTAAAAATTATAAAGGATTTTACAAAGGTGCAGTCAGATCATAACTTGTCATTCAGGTCTGTGACTGAGGGACTATGTAGGGAGGTATTATAAAGAGCAAACCATGCCCAATTTTCATTCTTTTTTTAAAAATTATTTATTATTGGCTGTGCTGAGTCTTCATTGCTCCTCGGGCTTTTCTGTAGTTGCGGCGAGTGGAGGCTACTCCCTAGCTGTGGTGGGCTTCTCATTGCGGTGGCCTCTCTCATCGTGGAGCACAGGCTCTAGGAGCACGGGCTTCAGTAGTTGTGGCCCCTGGGCTCTAGAGCATGGGCTCAGTGGTTGTGGCGCACAGGCTTAGTTGCTCCACGGCATGTGGGGTCTTCCCAGATCAGGGACTGAACCTGTGTCTCATGCATTGGCAAGTGATTCTTTACCAGCGAGCCACCAGGGAAGCCCTCCACTATACTTCTGAAGGAGTTTGGTGAATATTTCCTTGAGTCTTGCAAAAGGTCGGACTTTGACCATATGCTGATGACCCCAGCTGGGAATTTTTATAACTTCGTGGAAACATGGATGCATTACATAGTTACCTGTTCTTGCCATTCCCGCCAAGAAATACATGTTTTCAGAGCTCTCAAACTTCCACAAAAAGTCACTGAAGAGTTAAAGCCAGTAGCTTAGTTCTCACTTGCTCTCTTTAATAAGAGTTTAAGTTTTCAGCATATTATCTACAAAGTGGATACTTTGCTGGGAGATAATGAGAGTAGATGTTGTTACTCTGAGAATAGTTCTTATCCAACTCTACTTACATTTTTAATGGTGGGTCTTTTCTTTGTATGGAGCACCACATTAGGAGAGAACACGGGGAATTTAATTATCAAGTTAAATAATAAACCCTTTAGATTACTTTAATTTCCAAGGGATTCAACAATTCTATTAACTGAAGTATAACTAAGAAAATAAAATCTCCAAACGATTGGAAAACCCTTGTACAAAAGGCAAATGATTAGAAAACACTCAGTACCCTGGGGCCTAAGTAATATAATTAAAAGCAGCATTAAAAAAAATTTTTTTTTTTTGTAAATCAGAAGAAGGCACCAAGGCAGTTGCCCTGTTTCCCAGATGCTTTCAGATCCTGAATGCATTCATAGGGTTTGCATAATTGTCTATTTTCTTGTATTTTCTAAAACATAGAAAACATGCCAGATCATTTATTCTTCTAGTATATAAAGAGAATTTTGAAAGGGCCAATGTTTAAATTCTTGTTTACATTCTATTTATATGTCACAATCTGTAGTAAAGGTAGAAAGGAGATACATAAGATATATTATACACATGATATACACAATAAGAAGACTCTTCAGAGTCCCTTGGACCACAAGGAGATCAAACAGTCAATCCTAAAGGAAATAACCCTGAATATTCATTGGAAAGACTGATGCTGAAACTCCAATATTTTGGCCACCTGATGCGAAGAGCCAACTCATTGAGAAAGACCCTGATGCTGGGAAAGATTGAAAGCAAAAGGAGAAGAAGGTAATGAGAGGATGAGATAGTTAGATAGCATCACTGACTCTGTGGGTGTGAATTTGAGCAAACTCTGGGAGATGGTGAAGGACAGAGAAGCATGGCATGTTACAAACCATGGGGTCACAGTCAGACATGACTTAGGAACTGAACAACAACAATACACAATGATACACTATTAGGTAACGGCTATCATTTATTTAGGCTTATAAATGCTAGTTGTTGTTTAGTCACTAAGTTGTGTCTGACTCTTTGTGACTCCATGGATTGTAGCATGCATGCTTCCCTGTCTTTCACCATCTCCTGGAGTTTGCTCAAATTCATATCATTGAGTCAGTGGTGCCATCCAACCATCTCATCCTCTGATGCCCTCTTTTCCTCTTGCCCTCAGTCTTTCCAAGCATTATGTGTTAAATAGGCTATGCACATTTATCTCAGTGCAACTTGGAGAGGTGGAAATATTCTGGATTGAACTGTGTCACTTGAGAATTCATATGTTGAAGTCCTAACCCCCCAGGACCTCAGAAAGTGACTTGATTTGGGAATAGGGTCATTGCAGATTAATTAGTTAATATGAAGTCACATTGGATTAGGGTGGGCCCTTAGTCCAATTACAATTGGTATTCTTATGAAAGGGGGAATATGGACACAGATTGCACAAAGGGAGATCACCAGGTGAAGATGAAGGCAGAGATGCATAAGCCAAAGAATGCCAAAGATTACCAGCAAACCAGAAGAAGGTAGGAGAGGGGCCTGGATCCAATTCTTCACACCCCTCAGAAGGAACCAGCCTTGCCAACATGTTGATTTCAGGTTTGCTGACCCTCAAATTGTGAGACAATAAGTCTCTGTTGCTAAGCCAACTAGTTTGTGGTACACTGTTATAGCAGTTGTAGCAAATGAATACAGTACATTATGGTCCCATTTTATAGATGAAGATTCTGAGGTAAGTTATCAGAGACATAAACTTGCCCCAAGTCACACAACAGTGATGGGTAGGGCTGCGGCTGGATTCAGGTCACTCCAACACTGTCTTTTCAAACTCCTCCAGTGTTTTCCAAAAACTGACCGGAGAACCACTTGCATAAGAATCCCCTTGGGATACCTGTTAAAAGTGCAGATTCAGTGAATAAAATTGTGGCACATATATACAATGAAATATTAGTCATAAAAAAGAATGAATATGAGTCAGCTGAACTCAGATGGATGAACCTAGAGCCTGTTGTGCAGAGGTAAGTAAGTTAGAAAGACAAATACTGTATATTAGTGCATATATATGGGATATAGAAAAGTGGTGCTGATGAACCTACTTGCAGTGCAGCAACAGAGACACAGGTACAGAAAACAGACTTGAGGACACAGTGGGGGAAGGAAAGCATGGGATCAATTGAGAGAGTAGCACTGAACATATACATTACCATATATAAAATAGATGGCCAGTGAGAATTTGCTGTATGACACAGGGAGCTTAACCCAGTGCTCTGTGACAACCTAGAGGGGTGTCTGCATGGGGTGGGAGGTGGGAGGGAGGTTCAAGAGGGAGGGGACATGTATATACCTATGGCTGATTCATATTGATGTGTGGCAGAAATCAACACAACATTATAAAGTAATTATCCTTCAACTAAATTTTTTTTTTCTAAGTGCAGATTCAGAGTCTTACCTCAGACTCACTAAATAAACTGTGGAAATGGGGCAAGAAGCTGAACTCTGCATGACATCCTTACTACTCATTTTCTGTCTGAAATCAGAGGTCCTCAACCTCCTCACTGTGATCTATTGAACTTGGGATGATTCAAGTACAAGGGATATTGATTACTTTATCAATTAGATGTTGGGCAAGTTTTAATATGGACTTAAGAGTCAACTTTTTTTTTTTTTTAAGTGAGGACAATACAATATTTGCTATCTTACCTACCAGGGTCAAAGAAAATCCCTTGAAAATGAAAGTTTAAAATGTATAAAAGGTTTGAGAAAGGCAAGGTAATATTATAAGATGTCTTTATTCAGGTCATTTGATTGAGGGACTAGAGAGGAAGGTATTACTTCAGTGCAAATCCTACCCATTTCCCTTGAAAGAGTCAATGCTCAGTTATTGGGGTTCTACTCTGAAAAGCTCTGCATCTTTTCTACCAGAACCAGGGTTCTGCCTAACTGTGTGTTGGGAAATGCTTCTTTTCTGCTGCACACGATCACGTACTCTGCTTCTAAGCAAGCTTTGCTCATATCTTCTCAGCCTCAGGTGAAACTGGAGAAGCAGAGGGTCTTTTTCTTGACTATGTTATTGTTATTTACTCCCTCAGACACAGAAAAATTACTGATGATTTTTTAAGGAGTCATCCATGAATGCACCTCCTCCCTCCTCACTGGTCACCACTCGTCTGTCTGCCTGTATCTGCAGGACTCTGCCTGTTCACCACAGGCACTGCTGACTGTGACGTGCTCTCATGTTATTACTCTCGTCCTAGTTATCGACTCTCGGGATCTTTCCTTCTTCAGATTCACTGAAATATGCAGGATAGCTGTGCCAGTTACTTACAGCTTAACAAAACACCCCCAAATTTGGTGACTTGAAACAGTATTTTGTTACTTCTCACGTTTCTGAGGGTTGACTGAGCAGATCCTCCACTGATCTGACCTGAGCTCATTCATGCAACGACATTCAGCTTCAGGTCTATGGGACTTAAAGTCCAGGATGAGTGCTTTTGCACAGCCGGCAGGTGCTAGCTGTTGGCTGGGGTGCCTCGGTTCTCCTCTATGGTGTCTCATCCTCCACTTGGCTAGATTAGTTTCCTCATTGAGCAGTTTCAAGGCATTTTGCCAAAAGAAAAAGGCAGAAACAGCAAGGTTTTTTGAGGTTTAGGGGCTGGGACCTACGGAATGGCTCTTTTGGTGGATTCTATTGGTTAAAGCAAGTCATATGGCCAGTTCAAGCTCAGGATGTTGAAAAATAGATTTCAAATCTGAATGGGAGAATCAGCAGTTACTCACTGTGCAAAGGATGCGAAGTGTGAGAGCAAGGAATTTCTGGCCTTTAAACAGTCTCCCACACTGGCACTCAGACACATTGTCGCCATTCTTTAGGTAATCTGGATTTTTAACACCAAAGGCCATTACTGGAACTGTGTGAAAGGTTTACTTGTAACAACAACAACCAAATTAACACAACCCAAACCTCAGTAGAATCTACTTTTAGCAATAGATAAAAATAACGTGTAAAATAAATAATAAATAAAATAACATAAAATGGGTTCACAGGTTATTGTATTGGAGGAATATATTGCAGGGTGCTTGTGTAGCATTTCTGAACAAAGATGAAAAATAAAAAGTATACTGTCTTTTGCAGACTCTTTTCACACCTGATGGAGATTAGGACAGTCTTACTTAAGCTGTGGTCCCTGGACCACAAGCATCAGCATCAACCAAAAGACGGTTAGAAATGCAAATTTTCAGCCTCCACTGGGACCTACTGAATTAGAGTCTCGAGGGTGGTGCCTGGGAATTTGTGTTTTAAAAGGGTTCCGGGGTTATTCTTAACGCACATTAAAATTTAAGAAGTACTAATTTAAAATAGCTTCCCTGGTGGCCCAGTTGTAAAGAATCTGCCTGCAATGCAGGAGATGCAGGAGACTTGAGTTCAATCCCTGGGTTGGAAGATTCCTTGCAGAAGGAAATGGCAACCCACTCCAATATTCTTGCTTGGGAAATCCCACAGAGGATCCTGGTGGGCTACAGTCCATGGGTTTGCAAAAGAGTCGGACGCGACTTAGCAACTAAGCAGCAACAGTTTAAAATAAGATCCCTCTTAAATAAAAGCACTAAATTAGAGATATTTTTCTCAGTCTCCCCTTTTTTTCATATTCAGTTCAGTTCAGTTAAGAAGCTCAGTTATGTCCGACTCTTTGTGACCCCATGGACTGCAGCACGCCAGGCTTCCCTGTCCATCAGCAACTCCCAGAGTTTACCCAAACTCATGTCCATTGAATTGGTGATGCCATCCAACCACCATCTCGTCTTCTGTCGTCCCCTTCTCCTCCTACTTTCAGTCTTTCCTAGCATCAGGGTCTTTTCAAATGAGTCAGTTCTTCGCATCAGGTGGCCAAAGTATTAGAGTTTCAGCTTCTGCATCAGTCTTTCCAATGAATATTCAGGACTGATTTCCTTTAGGATGGACTGGTTGGATCTCCTTGCTGTCCAAGACTCTCAAGAGTCTTCTCCAACAATTTTGAACCACAGTTCAAAAGCTTCAGTTCTTCAGTGCTCAGCTTTCTTTATAGTCCAATTCTCACATCCATACATGACTACTGGAAAAACTATAGCTTTTTCTAGATGGACATTTCTTGGCAAATTAATGTCTCTGCTTTTTAATATGCTGTCTAAGTTGGTCATAACTTTTCTTCCAAGGAGCAAGCATCTTTTAATTTCATGGCTGCAATCACCATCTGCAGTGATTTTGGAGGCCTCCCCACCAAAAAATAAAGTCTGTCACTATTTCCATTGTTTCTCTGTCTATTTGCCATGAAGTGATGGGACCAGATGCCATGATCTTAGTTTTCTGTATGTGGAGTTTTAAGCCAACGTTTTCACTCCTCTTTCACTTTCATCAGGAGGCTCTTTAGTTCTTCTTTGCTTTCTGCTACAAGGATTATGTCATCTGCATATCTGAAGTTATTGATGTTTCTCCTGGAAATCTTGATTCCAGCTTGTGCTTTATCCAGTCCAGCATTTCTCATGATGTACCCTGCATATAAGTTAAATAAGCAGGGTGACAATATACAGCCTTGACATACTCCTTTCCTGATTTGGAACAGTCTGTTGTTCCATGTCCAGTTCTAACTATTGCTTCTTGACCTGCATAGAGATTTCTCAGGAGGCAGGTCAGGTGGTCTGGTATTCCTGTCTCTTGAAGAATTGTCCACAGTTTGTTGTGATCCACACAGTCAAAGGCTTTGGCATAGTCACTGAAGCAGCAGTAGATGTTTTTCTGGAACTCTCTTGCTTTTTCCATGATCCCAGAGGATGTTGGCAATTTGATCTCTGGTTCCTCTGCAAGTTCATGGTTCACGTACTGTTGAAGCCTGGCTTGGAGAATTTTGAGCATTACTTTGCCAACGTGTGAGATGAGTGCAATTGTGCAGTAGTTTGAACATTCTTTGGCATTGCCTTTCTTTGAGATTGGAATGAAAACTGAGCTTTTCCAGTCCTGTGGCCACTGTTGAGTTTTCTGAATTTGCTGGCATATTGAGTGTAGCACTTTCACAGCATCATCATTTAGGATTTGAAATAACTCAACTGGAATTCCATCACCTCCACTAGCTTTGTTCGTAGTGATGCTTCCTAAGGCCCACTTGACTTCGCTTTCCAGGATGTCTGGCTCTAGGTGAGTGATCGCAGCATTGTGGTTATCTGGGTCATGAAGATCTTTTTTGTATAGTTCTTCTGTGTATTCTTGCCACCTCTTCTTAATATCTTCTGCTTCTGTTAGGTCCATACTATTTCTGTCCTTTATTATGCCCATCTTTGCATGAAGTGTCTCCTTGGTATCCTTGGTATCTCTAATTTTCTCGTAGAGATCTCTAGTCTTTCCCATTCTATTGTTTTCCTCCATTTCTTTGCATTGATCACTGAGGAAGGATTTCTTGTTTTAAATTTTAATTGGAGGCTAATTACTTTACAATATTGTGGTGGTTTTTGCCATACATTCACATGAATCAGCCATGGGTGTACATGTGTTCCCCATCCTGAACCCCCTCTCCATCCCATCCCTCACGGTCATCCCAGTGCACCACCCCTAAGCACCCTGTCTCAGGCATCAAACCTGGACTGGCAATCTATTTCATATATGATAATATACATGTTTCAATGCTATTCTCTCAAATCATCCCACCCTTGCCTTCTCTCACAGAGTCCAAAAGTCTATTCTTTACATCTGTGTCTCATTTACTGTCTCACATATAGGGTCATTGTTACCATCTTTCTAAATTCCATATATATGTGTTAATATACTGTATTTGTGTTTTTCTTTCTGACTTACTTCTCTCTGTATAATAGGTTCTGGTTTCATCCACCTCATTAGAACTGATTCAAATGCATTCTTTTTAACAGCTCAGTAATATTCCATTGTGTATATGTAGCACAGCTTTCTTATCCATTAGTCTGTTGATGGACATCTAGGTTGCTTCCATGTCCTGGCTATTGTAAACAGTGCTGCGATGAACATTGGGGTACACGTATCTTTTTCAATTCTGGTTTCCTTGGTGTGTATGCCCAGCAGTGGGATTACTTGGTCGTATGACAGTTCTGCTCCTTACCTTGGATGAGGTCACCCCTCCTGACCTTGAATGTGGAGTAGCTCCTCTCCGTCCTCCTGTGCCTGTGCAGCCACTGCTCCTTGGATGTGGGGTTGCTCCTCTTGGCTCCCACAATGCAGTGAGTGTCCAGGAGTCTCCAGCAGAGGTGTGGGTCTGAGGAGGCATTGGTCAGCGGTGGCCTGGTGCAGGGTCAGGGGAACTGAGTGCAGCAATGCCTGCATGGGACCTTTGGAAGGAGGTCACTCACCTAGAGCCAGACATCCTGGAATGTGAAGTCAAGTGGGCCTTAGAAAGCATCACTACGAACAAAGCTAGTGGAGGTGATGGAATTCCAGTTGAACTATTTCAAATCCTGAAAGATGATGCTGTGAAAGTGCTACACTCAGTATGCCACCAAATTTGGAAAACTCAGCAGTGGCCACAGGACTGGAAAAGGTCAGTTTTCATTCCAATCCCAAAGAAAGGCAATGCCAAAGAATGCTCGAACTACTGCAAAATTGCACTCATCTCACACGCTAGTAATGTGATACTTAAAATTCTCCAAGCCAGGCTTCAGCAATATGTGAATCATGAACTTGTAGATGTTCAAGCTGGTTTTAGAAAAGGCAGAGGAACCAGAGATCAAATTGCCAATATCCACTGGACCATGGAAAAAGCAAGAGAGCTCCAGAAAAACATGTATTTCTGCTTTATTGACTATGCCAAAGTCTTTGACTGCATGGATCACAATGAACTGCAGAAAATTCTGAAAGAGATGGGAATACCGACCACTTGACCTGCCTCTTGAGAAACCTATATGGAAGCCAGAAAGCAACAGTTAGAACTGGACGTGGAACAACAGACTGTTTCCAAGCAGGAAAAGGAGTACGTCAAGGCTGTATATTGTCACCCTGCTTATTTAACTTATATGCAGAGTACATTATGAGAAATGCTGGGCTGGAAGAAGCACAAGCTGGAATCAAGATTGCCGGGAGAAATATCAGTAACCTCAGATATGCAGATGACACCACCCTTATGGTAGAAAGTGAATAGGAACTAAAAAGCCTCTTGATGAAAGTGAAAGAGGAG
>NW_011494640.1:10739825-10759918 GCF_000754665.1 Bison bison bison | reverse complement strand
AAACTAAGATCATGGCATTTGGTCCCATCACTTCATGGGAAATAGATGGGGAAACAGTGGAAATAGTGTCAGACTTTATTTTTTTGGGCTCCAAAATCACTGCAGATGGTGGTTGCAGCCATGAAATTAAGAGACGCTTACTCCTGGAAGGAAAGTTATGACCAACCTAGATAGCTTATTGAAAAGCAGAGATATTACTTTGCCAATAAAATTCCGTCTAGTCAAGGCTATGGTTTTTCCAGTGGTCATGTATGGATGTGAGAGTTGGACTGTGAAGAAAGCTGAGTGCCTAAGAATTGATGCTTTTGAACTGTGGTGTTGGAGAAGACTCCTGAGAGTCCCTTGGACTGCAAGGAGATCCAAACAGTCCATCCTAAAGGAGACCAGTCCTGGGTGTTCATTGGAAGGACTGATGCTGAGGCTGACACTCCAATACTTTGGCCACCTCATATGAAGAGTTGACTCATTGGAAAAGACCCTGATGCTGGGAGGGATTGGGGACAGGAAGAGAAGGGGACGACAGAGGATGAGATGGCTGGATGGCATCACCGACTCGATGCACATGAGTTTGGGTGAACTCCGGGAGTTGGTGATGGACAGGGAGGCCTGGTATGCTGGGATTCATGGGGTTGCAAAGAGTCAGACACAACTGAGCGACTGAACTGAACTGAACTGAACTGATGACTGTTCTATTTCCAGTTTTTTAAGGAATCTCCACACTGTTCTTCATAGTGGCTGTACTAGTTTGCATTCCCACCAACAGTGTAAGAGGGTTCCTTTTTCTCTGCACCCTTTCCAGCATTTATTGTTTGTAGACTTTTTGATAGCAGCCATTTTGATCGGCGTGAGATGGTACCTCATTGTGGTTTTGATTTGCATTTCTCTGATAGTGAATGATGTTGAGCATCTTTTCATGTGTTTGTTAGCCATCTGTATGTCTTCTTTGGAGAAATGTCTGTTTAGTTCTTTGGCCCACTTTTTTATTGGGTTGCTTATTTTTCTGGAATTGAGCTGCAGGAGTTGCTTGTATATTTTTGAGATTAATTCTTTGTCAGTTGCTTCATTTGCTATTATTTTCTCCCATTCCGAAGGCTGTCTTTTCACATTGCTTATAGTTTCCTTCTTTGTGCAAAAGCTTTTGAGTTTAATTAGGTCCCATTCATTTATTTTTGCTTTTATTTCCATTACTCTGGGAGGTGGGTCACAGAGGATCCTGCTGAGATTTATGTCACAGAGTGTTTTGCCTATGTTTTCCTCTAGGATTTTTATAGTTTCTGGTTTTACAGTTAGATCGTTAATCCATTTTGAGTTTATTTTTTGTGTATGGTGTTAGAAAGTGTTCTAGTTTCATTCTTTTGCAAGCGGTTGACCAGTTTTCCCAGCACCACTTGTTAAAGAGATTGTCTTTTTTCCATTGCATATTCTTGCCTCCTTTGTCAAAGATAAGGTGTCCATAGGTGCATGGATTTATCTCTGGGCTTTCTATTTTATTCCATTGATCTATGTTTCTGTCTTTGTGCTAGTACCATACTGTCTTGATGACTGTAGCTTTGTAGTATAGCCTGAAGTCAGGCAGGTTGATTCTGATGAAGGCTTTCTTATCTTTCCTTGCTATTCTTTGGAACTCTGCATTCAAATGGGTTTATCTTTCCTTTTCTCCTTTGCCTTTTGAGTCTCTTCTTTTCACAGCTATTTTGTAAGTCCTCCTCAGACAACCATTTTGCCTTTTTGCATTTCTTTCTCTTGGGGATGGTCTTGATCACTGCTTCCTGTACAAGGTGACAAACCTCTGCCCATAGTCATTCAGGCACTCTGTCTTTCAGATGTAGTCCCTTAAATCTATTTCTCACTTCCACTGTATAATTGTAAGGTATTTGATTTAGGTCATACCTGAATGGTCTCGTGGTTTCCCCTACTTTCTTCAGTTTAAGTCTGAATTTGGCAATAAGGAGTTCATGATCTGAGCTACAGTCAGTTCCTGGTCTTGTGCTTGCTGACTGTATAGAGCTTCTCCATCTTTGGCTGCAAAGAATATAATCAATCTGATTTCAGTATTGACCATCTGCTGATGTCCATGTGTAGAGTCTTCTCTTGTGTTTGTGTTGTTGGCAGAGGGTGTTTGCTTTGACCAGTGCATTCTCTTGGCAAAACTCTATTAGCCCTTTGCCCTGCTTCATTCTGTACTCCAAGGCCAAATTTGCCTGTTACTCCAGGTATTTCTTGACTTCCTACTTTTGCATTCCAGTCCCTTATAATGAAAAGGACATCTTTTTCTGGTGTTAGTTCTAAAAGATCTTATAGGTCTTCATAGAACCATTCAACTTCAGCTTCTTCAGGATTACTGGTTGGGGCATATGTTTTTCATATGTTTAGGGCTAATGCCATGATCTATAAGGTTGGATTTATTTAACAAAATAATCTAGTTAGTTTTTCAAGAGGTTTGCATCAAGTAACATATTGAGAATTATTACTACTTCCCTGTTTGTTTGTTTGTTTTTTACTGTAAATTTAAGAAATCAATAACCAGAGATGTATTGTCTTCTGATTTAGGATTAGAGGCATCACACTGGATTGTTCCAAGAGGGCACCTTATAAACAACTGGGTGTACTGAGTTTTGTGAACGTATGTAGAGCTTGTATTGCTTGAGGGCAAAACAAATACAATCTGGCAGAGCCCAACTGAATAGGGTTATGCTTTTGAAAGGAACTTCTTGGCAGACAGCTGTTCATATTCATTTTCTAAAGGAAGGGATTTAAGCCTACTCACAAAAATAAACATGGTATTAATATCCAGAGTCTGTGTTTTTTTTTTTCTTTTAAGTAATGAAGAATTCACTTATTAAAGTAAGAGAGATTCATCACAGCCAATAATGTAAAAAGAGATAATTATACCAGCATTAATGATAATAGTTAACTTTATCAGAAAATTTCAAAAGGATTTTTGCTCATCAAGTGATGAGAGTTCCCATTTCAAATGAGGCAATTTTCAAAGATATATACTTGGTTTTCCAGGAATCATTGCAAGTTCTTGTGATGTTCATTATAAATTTCAACCCCTAATGTACCACGAGCTCATTATTTTCTACTGATCCTCCACCGATTTGCAGGCTGCCTGTACTCAAACTTGGAGTCATTGAGAATTCCACCAGGTAAGGCAGAGTTTACTCTCATTCAGTGGTCCAATAGAGTATTAAGATAATTTTTGCTTGTGACAATGCAGAGGGCTGAACTGGTAGATTCCATAGTGAACTGAAAAATCTTGCTCAAGATTTTGAAGCTTCTCTTATCAAAAGGTGGAATGGTATTTGAAAATATTCCTTCATCCTGGGTGGCTTTGGGACTTGCTGTGACCAATAGAATGTGGCAGAAGTGACACTGTGAGCATTCTGAGGGCTAATGCTCAAGAGACCCTGCAGTTGCCTGCTTGTTTTCTCAGAATACAGCCCTGGAACCCCTGAATAGGAAGGAGTTCCAGCCGATTGGAGAATGAAGGACTATAGGGAGGAGAAGTAAGACGCCCTAGCAGACAGCCACTCTACCCGCCAGGCATTCGACTGAGCCATCTTGGACTTTCTATTAAATAACCAGACCAGCCTTTCAGCTCATACAGAGCATGAAAGAGGCAAAACATCAGAAGAATCTTCAGAGTGAAAATACCATGAGATGCATTGTAAAAAATAATACATTATTACTATCTTAAGCCACATAGTTTGGGGATGGCTTGTTACTCAGCAACAGGTGACTGACGTAACAAGTTCGATAATCTTTGCTGCTCGTATAACCTCTCCAGTCTCCTTTCTACCCAAGCATGTCTGGGAGCAGACAAAAATACTTTCTTTTCCTTCTCTATTAGATACCTTGGGGAATTGGCATTTCTTCTCCTTTCACAGAGCTCTGCTTTTCTCTTCATCTCTCACCCTTTTTCCCAGGAGCATCCCCCCAGTCTTCCCTGAATGGTTTTTCCCACAGACACTTCTCAAATCCCACTTCTGTTGTATGTCTTACAGTTAGGTTCTCCTTGGATTTCAGTTTCAACAGGAATTTGAACAAGAATTACAATAGCTTTGGTTGATTTAATTTATGGCAAATTATTCTCTCTATGGACAAGGATTTTTTCCCTCTTCCAGTTCTCTTGAGTTTTCCCTTATCACCTTATGCGGGTTGCTGGTGAGATTCAACCCCTTTTCCTGGAACCTAATGCAGGAAAGACTGGCAGTAAGATTTTCAAATACCTTGGCCCCTGAATGATTTCATTTCAGATGACCAGATGGTAAAGAAGACTCATGCTATGAAGAAAATGTGTGCTATACAGCCCAGGGGAGAGACACTGACTCAGTGTGGCCATCAACACATTTTTCTTTTCTTTCTTTCTTTTTTTTGGCAGTGCTGTGCAGCTTGTGAAATTTTAGCTCCCTGACCAACCTGGGACCTCAGCAAAGAGTCCTAGCTGCTGGTTGCTGTTGTTTAGTCGCTGAGTCATGTCTAATTCTCACCAGGCATCTCTGTCATTCTCCATCTCCCGGAGTTTGCTCAGATTCATGTCCATTAAGTCACTGGACTGCCAGGGAGTTCCCTCAATGCATTTTTTCAAACCTGCCTATAAAAATTTGTTTTAAATATGAAAATTTTCACTTTTCTAGTCATGTTTTTCCTCTCTCAACAGGCCTTAGAGCAATGATCTTGTGTTTACTTTTTCAACACTAATATTTCTGTGGAAGTTATGAGTAGGCAAAAAAAAAAAAAGAAGAAAGAACAGGATAAAATGATGTATATTACTTTTTGAGGCCTGCCTGAAAGCTCATCGTGTCTTTCAAAAGAGAAAGAGAAATACCTTAGATATCATAGTAGCTTATTGGAGGCAATTTAGGTTATTTCACCTCATGACTCTACTTTTCCATGATTAAACTGATAAATTCTGTATGTTGCAATTAAATTTAAAACATCTAAAATGTTGGGAAGTTGGAATTAAGAGAGAGGCTAGAGGTCACCTCTTTCAGAAACCAGTTTTTGTGTCTGAGAAAGCAGGAACCCTGGAAGGTTAGCTAGCTTGCTGGAGCAGTAGGATTTCTGCCACTAGAGTTTGGGACTCTGGTCCACCTGTGTGGTCTGATTGCAACTAAATTTAACTGGGATGTTGGCTAGAGCTTGAACGTCCAGGATGGCCTCTTTTTCTCCAGGGCGCCTGTCTCTGTGGCGTCTCTGATTCAGTAGTCTAGTCCAAGCTTCTTTGCAGCATAGTGGCTGGTTTCTATGGAAGAAGCATTCTAAAAAGTCAAGACCTAAGATGCAAGCACTTTTTGAACGTCTGCTTGCATCATCCTTGCTAATTCGCATTGGCCAAAGCAAGTCCTATGGCTAAGGCTTGAGGGGATGTGGAAGGGACTCACTACATAAGAATGTGAACACCAGTGGGTAAAAATCCATGGGGGCCACCAGTGTGGCAGTATGTGGAGTACATAGCACATACGATTTCATTTTTATCCATAGAAGCTATCACCTTTGAATACACTCTATACTTTACTCCTTTATTTTGTCTGATGTCTCCTGTCTGTCTTCATTAGAATATAAGTTTCATGAGTCTGTGGAACATTGTTTTGTTGAGTGTTTTGAATGAATGCATGTTTGAAAAGATAAAATTGATATAAAATAAAGAAGAAAAAAGTTCACTTACAACATAACAGAACTTCTTCTGTTAATACTTGAAATAATAGAAAAGCAAAGCAAAACAGTGGGCCAAGTGCTGGGATAATCCTCCATCTTATTAGGTGATAACTATCATCTAGTGTGGAAATCACGTATCCTTCATCCACCTAGTGTTTGTTGAGCACTACTCTGTCCCAGAAACCTGAGAACTAGCAGAGAAAAAGGTAGATATAGTGCCTGCCCTCAAGGGGCTTGGGTACTAAGGGCAAAGGCAGAGGAAGACAAGTGAGTGGACCAAATAATTAGACATTAACATAAATGTTGCAAAGTAAACAAAGGAAATCAATCCTGAATATTCATTGGAAAGACTGATGCTGAAGCTGAAGCTTCAATACTTTGGACACCTGATGCGAAGCGCTGACTCATAAGAAAAGATCCTGATGCTGGGAAAGATTGAAGGCAGGAGGAGGGGACGACAGAGGATGAGATGGCTGGATGGCATCACGGACTCAATGGACGTGACTCTGAGCAAGTTCTGGGAGATGGTGAAGGACAGGGAAGCCTGGCGTGCTGCAGTCCATGGGGTCGAAAAGAGTCGAACATGATGAAGCGACTGAATAACAAAACATAGAAAAGGCTGAGGCTAATGATGGGAGGTGCCTACTTTGCATAGCATGGTCAGGGCAAACCTCTGACAGAATGGCATTTAAATTGGGATCTAAAGAGTAAGAGTAAATCCAATACCAAAAGACGAGTTCTCAGTAGAGGGGAAAAGCCTGAGTGAAGACTATTCATGCGTGCTCAGTGTTTGAGTTAAGACCTTGAGGCAGGTGAAAACTTGTGGCTGTTAGTATGGGGGTCAAGTGTGATGGCTCTGCAATCAGAGTTCAGATCCTGCCTCCATCACTTGCTAGCCTTATTATCCTGGTGGTGAGTTTCCTTGGTCTTCTTCTTTTTTTAAAAAAATATGTATTTATTTATTTGGCCATACTGGGTCTTGGTTGCAGTGTGTGGGATCTTGTTCCCTGACCAGGGATTGAACCCAGGTTTCCTGCAATGGGAATGCTGTGTCTTAACCATTGGGCAACCAGTGAAGTCTGGGTGGTGAGTTTCTAAAACTTTTTGTGCCTGGGTTTCCTTATCTGTAAAATAGGGAACTCCATGAAGGTGATAACCAGGTAGAGGTTAATGTGGGCGATAGCAAAGGATTTAAAGAATCTTGCCTTCCCCAAAGTGTAATGGGAACCCATTCAAGGGCTTTTAGGAGGATAATAATATCATTTGTCTTATATTTCAGAAGATTATTTTTGGTAGCTGCATACAAAGGTGTAGGGGGAAGCAAGTGTTGAGCAAGCAGACAAGGTGGGAGGGAGTCCAGGTAAGAGAAGAAGGCAGACTTGGACTGCAATCAACAACACTTGACTGAATGGATAAGGGTGGGAAAGCAAGGCATCCAAATTACCCTTAGGTTTCCAGCTTTAACAACTAGGTGAATTGTGGTGACATTGACTGGGGTGACATTGACTTAGTTTGAGGTTCATGGGACCAGGTAGGCTGGGTCTGGACCTTCCAGGACTTCTCAGGCTTAGACCCTATGCCTAAGGGTTGCACTGTTAAAGTCTAGTAAGGACTCTGGTCATCTTTTGTAGACATGAGAAGTGGTATTTAAATACTGCCCTTGGTGGTATAAGGGCTTCACTGGTGGCTCAGATGGTAAAAAAATCTACCTGCAATGCAGGAGATGCAAGTTCGATCCCTGAGTCAAGAAGATCCCCCCAGAGAAAGGAATGGCAACCCATTCCAGTTTCTTATTTGGAGAATTCTATGGACAGAGGAGCCTGGCGGGCTACAGTCCATTGGGGTCCCAAAGAGTCAGACACGACTGAGCGACTTTCACTTTCTTTCACTTGTTTTAAGGTCTCTATAGATGGTAACCCTTCCAATGCTCAGAACAGGCCTAGGTACCACCGTCATTACATTTTATAAACAAGGAAAGAACACAGCAATAAAATAGGGGGGCTAGCTCCAAGTTTTCTCTCTAAAATGGAGAAATTATCAATGTAGGTTTTGATACTATGTAAAGTATGGTGGGAGAAGGCAATGGCACCCCACTCCAGTACTCTTGCCTGGAAAATCCCATGCATGGAGGAGCCTGGTAGGCTGCAGTCCATGGGGTCGCTAAGAGTCTGACACGACTAGGCGACTTCACTTTCACTTTTCACTTTCATGCATTGGAGAAGGAAATGGCAACCCACTCCAGTGTTCTTGCCTGGAGAATCCCAGGGACGGTGGAGCCTGGTAGGCTGCCATTTATGGGGTCGCACAGAGTCGGACACGACTGAAGTGACTTTGCAGCAGCAGCAGCCAATTATGGTGAGTGGTTTGGGCTTTTTCTTTTAATATTAATGAACTTTAAATATAACATACATACAAGAAAGTATAAAAATCCTAAGTGTGTAGTTGGGCGAGTTATCAAAGTGGACAAGCCTTTGAACACCATTCTGGTCAAGCAGGGAACAATATTGGCCCCCAGAACAATACTGGCCCAATCACCTACCCCTTGTCTCTCTCCATTAATAATTGCTCTCTTGAGATCTAACACTATAGCTAAGTTGTGCTTATTTTTGACTTAATGTAAATGGGATGATAAAATTGGCCTTTTATAGTACAAAATCTGTCCCAGTTTGGAACACTTGGGGGCATCCACTGGGAACCAGAACTCCTTAGTTGAAATTGCCTATAAAGCTCTGTGCTGGTGCCGTGTACTGTAGTGTCAGTTTGGAAGACGCTTCCCTGGAGTCTGATATTGACAGGTGGTGCAGTCTGTCTGGGGAGAAGGGAAAATGATGCAAAAAGGAAATTCCAAAGGAGACATCTTATCCATGCATGAATAAAATTTGGAAGCGGAGGGGATGCCAAATGAATTAATAATATGGGAAAATGAGAAGTCAACTCACTGTTAAAGACAAATCAAATGGGCGAGTGCAAGGTAGGACATTTATGGGAAAATCATTTGCTTAGTTGTGATGTGCTTGAGGGACCATTTGAAGTGGTCCCCTATTTTACCCATTTCAAAAAACCACAAGGGTGAGCTCTTAAAAGCCAGCAATCTGGACTAGAAATTATGTCTTATAATATGGTTTATGTGATGCAGTAAAAATGATTGAGGGGTAATACAAGCATGCAATTGTCAGCTAATCACAAGCTGCATGAATGATGAAAGGGACTTTATATCCAACGCTTGCAGTTTATAGAAGCCTGGACTAGCGATGTGGAGGGAGGCACAGTTAACTGGGGCATGTCCTGGAAGGGTGAGTCACGGCCAGAGTCTGGCTTTGGGGGCTGTTCGGGTCTTCAAGGAGAAGGCAATGGCACCCCACTCCAGTGTTTTTGCTTGGAGAATCCCAGGGACAGGGGAGCCTGGTTGGCTGCCGTCTATGGGGTCTTACAGAGTCGGACACGACTGAAGCAACTTAGCAGGTCTTCACACTGTACTGTCCTCCTCATGAGGTCAAAGTGTGTAAATGAAGGTTTTGGTTTGAGATCTTGAAAAGGGGAGCTAAAGTCGTATCCAAAGGTCATTTTGCAAACCCTTTATTCTCCTTTCAGGAAAGACCAAGGGGCATTGGTAGTGGAACATGGCTCCTGTGGATTTGGGAGGGGATAACTACCTGCACTAGGAGCATGAATGATTCTTCCCTCTCCCTGGACACTCTTCTTCCATTTCTTCAAAAGCTGGCTTCAGGACTGTCCTGGTGATCCAGTGGCTCAGACTCTGTGCTCCCAGCACAGGGGGCCCAGGTTCAATCCCTCGTCAGGGAGCTAGATCCCACATGCCACAACCAAGACCCAGCATGGCCAAATAAATAAATAAATATAAAAAAAAAACCCTGGCTTCATCTCATCCTTTAATTAATTTCTCTTTTGCGCTCAAAGGATTTTTCTTCTCAACACTTATTTCTACAGTAAACCATTAAATAGTTGATTAAAAACTTATTTTTAAATTAAATTATTTATTTTATATTATAGTGTATTTGATTTACAATGTTGTGTTAGTTTCAAGCAAAGTGAAATTTTTCTTTAACCTTTTGATCTCCACCCATTTCTCCTATTTATTGATTTCTATTGGTTGCTTTGTGGATGAATCTCTTTGTCTACTTCAACAGTAATACAAGCTCCAACCCGTCAGGGGCTGGTCGGTCTGTCTAGTTCACAGACGTGATCCCCACACTGGTGCAGTGCTTCACATGTTGTTGTTGTTCAGTCACTCAGTTGTGTCCGACTCTGTGACTCCATGGACTGCAGCAGCCAGGCTTCCCTGTCCTTCACCATCTCCTGGAGCTTGCTCAGACTCACGTCCATTGAGTTGATAGCTGCATCCAACCATCTCGTCCTCTGTCGTCCCCTTCTCCTCCTGCCTTCAGTCTTTCCCAGCATCAGGGTCTTTTCTAATGAGTCAGCTCTTCGCATCAGGTGGCCAAAGTATTGGAACTTCAGTCTCAGCATCAGTCCCTCCAATGAATATTCGGGACTGATTTCCTTTAGGATTGACTGGTTTGATCTCCTTATAGTCCGAGGGAGTCTCAAGAGTCTTCTCCAGCACCACAGTTCAAAAGCATCAGTTCTTCCACACTCAATCTTCTTTATGGTCCAACTCTCACATCCATACATGACCATAGCTTTCACTATTTAGCTTCACCTGTAGTTGGTGCTCAATTAAGGTTTCCTGAATGAATGGACTTTCTGGAAGAGATGACTGGTAATAACATGTCGCTGAAGGGAAGGCTGTGGTAGAGGCAATTGCTGTAGATATAAGCTATCCCATAGGGCTTCTCTGGTGATGCAGTGGTAAAGAACCCACCTGCAATGCAAGAGACCCAGGTTCGATCCCTGTATTGTTAAGATCGCCTGGAGTAGGAAGTGAATACCCAGTCTGGTATTCTTGCCTGGAAAATTCCATGGACAGAGGAGCCTGGTGGGCTACTGGGGTGGTAGTCCATGGGGTGGCAGAGAGTCAGACACAAATGAGCAACTAAGCACGCGCGTGCGCACACACACACACACACACACACGCAAGTTATCCCATATCTTAGGCTGGAGTATTCTTGGGACTTTTAACTTTGTCCATGGCCCCTCAGCTTGGAAAACAAGAGAAGCTAGAGGAGATGCATCACTTTCAATCTTATACCATCTTTCTTTTTTTAAAAAAAATAATTAAACCACTATGAGGTACCATTTCACGCCAGTCAGAATGGCTGCGATCCAAAAGTCTACAAGCAATAAATGCTGGAGAGGGTGTGGAGAAAAGGGAACCCTCTTACACTGTTGGTGGGAATGCAAACTAGTACAGCCACTATGGAGAAGAGTGTGGAGATTCCTTAAAAAACTGGTATTAGAACCGCCTTATGATCCAGCAATTCCACTGCTAGGCATACACACCGAGGAAACCAGAATTGAAAGAGACACATGTACCCCAACATTCATCACAGTGCTGTTTATAATAGCCAGGACATGGAAGCAACCTAGATGTCCATCAGCAGATGAATGGATAAGTAAGCTGTGGTACATATACCCAATGGAGTATTACTCAGCCATTAAAAAGAATGCATTTGAGTCAGTTCTAATGAAGTGGATGAAACTGGAGCCTATTATACAGAGTGAAGCAAGCCAGAAAGAGAAACACTAATACAGTATACTAACGCGTATATATGGAATTTAGAAAGATGGTAACAATAACCCTGTATACGAGACAGCAAAAGAGACGCTGATATATAGAACAGTCTTATGGACTCTGTGAGAGAGGGAGAGGGTGGGATGATTTGGGAGAATGGAACTGAAACATGTATAATATCATATATGAAACGAATCGCCAGTCCAGGTTCAATGCACGATACTGGATGCTCGGGGCTGGTGCACTGGGATGACCCAGAGGGATAGTATGGGGAGGGAGGTGGGAGGAGGGTTCAGAATGGGGAACACATGTATACCTGTGGCAGATTCATTTTGATATATGGCAAAACCAATACAATATTGTAAAGTTAAAAAATTAAATTAAATTAAAAAAAAGTAATTTAATTGATTAATTAAATTTTGGCTGCTCCAGGTCTTCTTTGTGGTGTGGTCTTCCCTCTAGTTGTGGTGCATGGGCTCCAGCGGTCATGGGCTCAGTAATTGTGGCGCTTGGGCTTAGTCGCTTCACGGCATGTGGGATCTTAGTCCCAGACCAGGGATTGAACTCCCTGCATTGGAAGGGAAATTCTTAACCACCGGAAAAGTCCCAATATTCCACCTTTCTTAAAGTCTGTCTAGTCCAAGAGGTGCTGGCTCTCCCAATATGCTTGACATCACTAGTGGACTCATATGGGGAACTGGGTGTGGTTTTTTTAGTGGAATTTTATTTCTATTTCCTGGATTACCCTACTGAATCTAGGATGCCTCTGGAGCTATCACACTACCTACGTGTGGCCTGGAAATTCTTTCTGGGATGAAAACATCTTCCTGGGATGTTTGCAACTCTTTGGGGCCCTTTGAGCTGGAGCCAGTCTGTGATCGGACCCTCATGGCATTTCAAGATATCATCCAGCCCCACGAACACTGCGTTTCTTTCCTCCTGCCCCAGCTCAATGCATGGAGAGAGGACACAGACTCTTTTAACGTGGCTGTACATATGACCATGATTTCTGAGGCTTGGGAAGCCACAGAACTGTGCAACAAATGGTACAAATAGTAATTAATCCCAGAGAGTCAGGCTGCCTGGGTGCACACTTGATCTCTCTCATTTAGTGGTAGTATGACTCTCAGAGTGACGTGTCCTATCTAAGTGATTGTCTACCAATGTCAGTGCCTGAGTTTTTACTTTTGGGGCTACATTTCATGCCCATAAAGGTCCCTTTCTCCTAGAACTTCTGAGACTAAAAGGATTTCCTGTGCTCAGACACTTGGCAAATGGTACACACAGATAGTTTCCTTACCTGGAAAACCCAATATTCAAGATCAGTATTGTCTATAACCAGTGGCGAAGCAATATTGTTTCCAGTGGAAGATCTTTGGTGCAATATCCACTCTTAGGGGCTGTGCTTTAATCGAGATGACCCAGATCTCTAGCAGGGCAGCAGGTGCCTGGGTAAGCAGGATTAAGCTGGCATAGAGTCAAAGGTATGGCTTTTCACTTTTTGTTATTTTCTTAGTTTAATCCACTGAGTTCTTTTTCCTCGAGCGAATATGACAATACATGTTGGCGGAATAGTGCAAGTATATCTGAGACCATATGGTGGAGTATTTATTTTCTTATTAGGCAAATACTTTAAATCTAAGTAGCAGGTATCAGTTGTGAATATATTTGAATGCAAACAAAGCAGTAACTAAAACACCTTTAAAAATAAGGCTGATAACACTCTTACATCATTCATTATTTTACTTCCACCTAATATCTGTGCCTTTAAAAAACATTTTAGTTTCACAAGCTTTTCAATCAACTGCATAGTTAAGGAGGAAGCTCAAAATTAAAGCCTTTAAGATTGAGATTGTGATTTATCTCTTGGCTTGTTTATCCAGTTAAAAGTCAAAGTTAACTGCAAGTTAAATGATCCATATCATCAAATACCAGTGAACAGTCTCTTGGGTAAGGAAGCATAAGGAGCATGAAATAAACACAGATGAATTGGTTCTTAGGCTGCCTAGCATTTTTGCATACTACATTATATCTTATATAGACTTTGCATATGTCCTTCAGCTAAGTCAGAACATAAGCTTGGATAGTTGATTTCTTCCTAAATTGGACTGATTATATATGTTTGACTAATTAGTGAGCTGGGCTTCCCAGGTGGCTGAGTGGTAAAGAGCCCTCCTGCTAATACAGGAGATGTGGGTTTGATCCCTGGATCGGGAAGACCCCCTGGAGAAGGAAATGGCAATCTGCTCCAGTATTTTTGCCTAGGAAATCCCACGGACAGAGAAGTCTGGTGGGTTACAGTCCATGGGGGTCACCAAACAGTCAGACACGACTTAGCGACTAAAGCAATCAGTGGGCTATGAATTAACTTTTAGTAGTTTGGATTCCATTTGCTTCTGTTGTAAATATTGGTGAAGGCTTCTGAAGATAAGCCTGACATTCTCAGGTTTTTTCAAGATTTCTGTCCAACATTTTTTTTATTCTTGGAAAAACTATTTTTTAAATTGAAGTATAGTTTATACACAACTACATGTATGCATTGTAAGCACTATGGTAAGACAGCATAATGGGCTACCAAGGACATCCACGTTCTCATCCCTGAAAACTGAGTGTGTTACAGTATGTGACAAAAGAGGCCCTGGAGAAGTCTTTAAGTTCAGGTTCTTGAGATGAAAAGATTACTGTGGATTATCTGTGTGGGCATAGTAAAATTGAAAGCGTTCTTAAAAGTGGAAGAGGGAGGCAGAACAGGAGGTCAGAGAGACAAGATGAAAGAAAGACTCCACCCACCCCATTTCTGGCTTTGAAAATGGAGCAGGGGAAGGGAACCTGAGCCATCAGGGAAATTATAAGCACCGGCCTCTGAAGACACCAAAAAGACATGTATCTGATGATCACTATGCATCAGTTTTTTTTCAAACCTCTTAAAGTTCACAAATGTTCTTTCCTCCAAATGTCCGTCATCCTTCTCGTCTTCTGTTTCAATTGATGCTGAGATGACAAATACAGTGGACCCTCATTATTCAAAGATTCTGTATTTGTAAGTTCATCTCTTGCTAAAATCTATGACACGCAGATCAGTACTCACTGTGCTTTCGTGCATGTTTGTGGACATATGCAGAGTGACATTTGAGTTCCTAGAGACTCATGCTACCAGCTGACACTGCACCAGCTGATACTCTGCCTTCTGCTCTTGGGCTGTAAGCAAATGTCCTTTCCATGGTCTCTTAGTGTCACAATTTTCATGTTTGTGCTTGGAGATTTTGACATTTAAAATGGTCCCCAAGCAAGTAGTGCTGAAGTGCTATCTAGTGTTTCCGAGTGCAAGAAAACTGCAATGGATGTGTCTCATGGAGAAAACCCAAGGGATTGACAAGCTTCCTTTGGACATGAGTTATAGTGTTGTTGGCTGTGAGTTTGTTATTGAATCACCATCTACACTAAACAGTTCATGGGGTTGCAAAGAGTCGGACACAACTGACTAAGCACATACACACATGCATTAAACAAGGTGTCTTAAACAGAAATAAACATAAAACAAGCTTATGTATGATTTGGTCGATGAAAATTTTGTGATGGGAGGCTTGCAGGAAGCAAACCCTGTACTTCCTCCAGGGGCAATTTTTTGGTATTTTTTAATTCAGTGTTCATGGTGACTTTGCAGTGAATAATGAGAACCCACTATGTATAGGACATAGACTTTCATTCTATGGATGTGCCCTAGAAATTCCCAGTGATGAAACACACCAAACTAACTTAGAAACAAGAGGAAACGTAGAGTTCTCACTGAACTGCTGAAGGGTTTTCTTCAGGTTGTTAGGCAAATCTCATATAAGCTCATTCTGATCTCTTTAGGTTCTGGGCATATGGCTTCTTATCTGCTCACATCTGTTTTTCTACCTAAATTCAGCTTGTGGCAATGGTCATAGGTCACAGAATGTTAGTGGAATCAAGACCTCAGCTCTATCAATCCAACTCCCTCTTTTACAGATGACAAATGTGAGGCTCAGTTAGGTGAAGGGTTTGCCAAGATCTGGAATTCTATTCACTTGCTGCCTTCTTTAATAAATATGAATCAAGCTGAGGAGAGATGATCATAATAGCTATATATGAAGTTCATGTTTAAAAAATCAATATAGGAAGAATAAATTCTGTTATTGTCAACATCATGTAGACTTGGGTGATAAGTGTTTCTCAGATAATTTAGCTCTCTGTCTTTGCAAGTCCTGGCTCCAAATGATTGATAATGCCACACTGCAGAGAAATCTTTTGACTAGAAGATTGCCAAATCACTTTGTCTCAGTGGGAAGGAATGCTCTGAATTTTTGAGGCATTATTTGATACAGCTTAACTAAAGTAACATTTGGGGAAAACCCAGTTTACTGATTTTATGAACATGGAACTGAAGTTTTTTTCACCTCTTCAGAGTGAAGCAGATTGTAATGAGTATCTAAAAAGTTATTTCTATACCTGAAACTAACACAGCACTGTAAATCAACTACACTTCAATTAAAAAGAAGTTGTTCCTAATCTTCAGAAAATGGACATTTTATTTGAATAAAACTTTTTACTGTCCACTGTGAAGTAATTTTCAATTTCTCAATTATTCAGATGTTTACAAATAGCCAATATTTTAATTCCTCTTGTATATAGGTATATATGATAAAATTATATACTTTTTTTTCTCATCCTGAGAGAAGGATGATTTCACAGTCTGGGGAGAAGCAGCCCTGCTAGAAGTGTGAGGTTCTGAATGTTTGAATTTTGCTGTTACTCATGCATGAAGGTTAAGCTACCAGTCCACTCCGTCAGCATGACATAAGCTCTGAGTTATTTTTCTGTGTAATCAATTACATTTTCCCCAATCATAAAAGTTCATGATAAAAAAATTGGAAAATAGCAGGGTGAAGGAGAAAATAATTTACTCAGAAGTCTTTGCCTCAGAGATGAGCTCTTTGGGGTTTGGACATGCTTTATCCTTTGTGTGTGTTCACAGGCTTTATCCTTTGTGTGTATTCACAGGCATTCGTCCTGCTTTTTGTAACAAGATGGAATTACATGTTTTATTCTGTACCATTTAAGTTTAGTATATCATGTGTATATTTCCATGTCATAAAATAATCTCCCAAAACTTTAAAACCCATCACGTCCCCAAATTTACTAAAGCAATACCTAATTTTTGGAAATAGAAGCTATTTTTTTGCTCTTGTAAAATAACATCACGATGAGTATCTGGATATTTTTTGTAAGGCTCTGATTGCTTCCTTGGGATAGATTCCTGGGTCTGTATAGTGGGTTAAGGAGAAGGGGCTGTGGTTTCCTAGTTTGGGCATGGAATTTTCTAGATCCATTACCAAGGTAGGGCTTTCAATGCAGGATCGCTAGAGGGGAAGGAGCCCGCCTTTCTTGCTGTGGTACCCACCCCATAAATTCCAAATCTACCCCTGGGGTAGAGCCTAATACCTGGTTCTGATAGAAAAGCTTTTCCTTCTAACCATTTTCCTGAAACAGTGTACTTATGGTTAAAAATGTAGCTTTTTAAATTAAATCTGCAAATTGTGAGTTTTTATGACTAAAAAGGTGATATGTTGATAAAAAAATGATAACATTGTATACAAAAGCTGTTTGAATATTTGAAAGGAGAACACACATTTTGAGGTTGTTCCCTTTTGGACATTTTTCTCGAAGCCAGAAAAGCTGATAGTTTCCTCTCCGGATCGTCTTAGCTTTTTACCAGGAGACCCGACACACCTGCCTTAGAAAATCTGCACGAGCAGTAACTCCTTAAACCCAGAATATAAATATTATGTAAAAGAGATCTGGATTTCCTTTCTTTTGTGTGTGTGTTCAAAATAAGCCTATCATCCATTTCTGAAAATAGTCTTGGACTTAAAAACACACAAATTGCCTAAAGAATAACAGCAACTAAAATTTATGGAAATTTGGCTTTAATCTGGATGGTGCTCTAGGTTTTTTTTTTGTTTTTTTTTTTTTTCTGGCTGCACCACACAGCCTGCGGGATCTTGGTTCCCCAACTCTAGGGATTGAACCTGTTCCTACTGCAATGGAAGCTCAGATTAACCCCAGGGAATTCCCTCTAGGCTCTTTTTATACTGATTTTATTCCTTGAAATAGCCTCCCCTCTTCCCTCACTATTTATTTGACAGGTAGTGAGGAGATTGAGCCTTAGAGAAAGGACTTTCTTCAAATCTGAGATTATCTGAAGAGCTATTCGTAGATCTGCCCAGTTCTGAAGTCTATATTCTTATTGTTCGCTGCCTCTCCTGGTTCTGACATGGTGATTTCTGTGCATCCCTGCCACTACTTCCACCATTCATTCCCTCACTCATTTCATATATACTGAGCCAATGCCCTGAGTAAGATACTAGGAATAGAAAAATGATGAGAAAGCCCTTATCTTTGAGGGGAAATGAGCAACACAGCACATTGGGATTGGTTAAAAATCACTGCAGATGGTGATTGCAGCCATGAAATTAAAAGACGCTTACTCCTTGGAAGGAAAGTTATGACCAACCTAGATAGCATATTCAAAAGCAGAGATATTACCTTTCCAACAAAAGTCCGTCTAGTCAAGACTATGGTTTTTCCAGTGGTCATGTATGATGTGACAGTTGGACTGTGAAGAAAGCTGAGAGCTGAAGAATTGATGCTTTTGAACTGTGGTGTTGGAGAAGACTCTTGAGAATCCCTTGGACTGCAAGGAGATCCAACCAGTCCATCCTAAAGGAGATCAGTCCTGGGTGTTCATTGGAAGGATGGATGCTGAGGCTGAAATTCCAATACTTTGGCCACCTCATGTGAAGAATTGACTCATTGGAAAAGACCCTGATGCTGGGAGGGATTGGGGGCAGGAGGAGAAGGGGACGACAGAGGATGAGATGGCTGGATGGCTTCACCAACTCGATGGACATGAGTTTGGGTGAACTCCGGGAGATGGTCATGGACAGGGAGGCCTGGCGTGCTGTGATTCATTGGGTCTCAAAGAGTTGGACACGACTGAGCAACTGAACTGAACTGAACTGATAGAAAGGGTTGTGAAATCTTAGGGAGTATCTGACCTTGACTGTGGGAACAACAGCCTAGTCCTGTTGATTTTTTGTCATTTCTATAATGTTCTCTTATAGTCCAGTTCACTCTCACACCTGTACACACTCTTGCATGTCCTCTAACACACCCTCATACAAATGACTCAGGTTTCAGTGTTCTCAAAAAGATGACGTGCAACTTAAAAATAGCCAGTGGTGTTTGTTTATGCTGGAAGCAAAACTATAACTGCTGTCTTATAAACATTGTCAGTCAATCAGTTGCTTGAAGGACTCATAGACTGTAAAATATCCCCAGATTACATACTGTGAACTTGCCAATCAGGAGCCTTCTACTGAATGACGGATACGTGCGAACACTGTTAGTTGAGGTTAGAAGCTTCATGGTGGTAATAATGATTTAAGAATGACTTCTGCCACCAGGCAGTAAACAAGTGCCCAACAGTGGCACAGACAGGAGATGGGAGGAGATGGAGGTGGCCTCCAGGAGCAGGGGGCAGGGGGCAGGTGTGGGTGCGCTGCTTGTTCCTCCCTCACCTGTGACTGTGGATTAGTGAGTGTGGGCATCCTGCACTGAGTAGGGTATAGTTGTCAGCACCACAGACCATCAGGGTTGAGCGGTGATGGTCTTCATGCTGAGCCACCAAGTCCAGCAAAGGTGATGTCTGAGAGCAAGGGGTTTAGAATTAAGAGTGCAGGAGGGAGAGGATGACTGGGGGTGCAGTTCACCCCACTAGACCCCCTCTTCTGTCTTCCCCCAGGAAGAGAGGCTCACACGGAGGAGTTGCTCTCTGAACATGGGTCTCCAGAGAACTGCATCCCTGTGGCATGAGGGGAGGACCACAACAGCCATGTAGCCTGGGAGATTCATGGCTGGGTGCTTTGTATCCTTGCACTTCTGGACTCTGTAAAGCTAGAGGAACTGATTTCCAAAGTGCATGATCTCTTTCCAGGAGACTTTGTGAGGGTTCCACTGGGCTACCAGTCATTGCTCTTGCCTGGCTCTTGGAGCTCCTTGTGTCCAGGGATCAGCAGTTGAGAGGAGTCCTCACCTAAGAAAGGGTCATTGATCTTGATCTACAAGGGGAACAGGGCCGCTGCTATAAAGCAGGGGCAGAGAGGACTCAGGTCATCACTTGGGTACTTGGTACTCTCTGGTTTTCAGCATCCTCCCAGGAATGCATTTTCTAAAAGCTCTTCCCATGTTTCTGTGGTCAGATATGGCTGAAAATGCTCAGTTAATCTCTTTTCTCATTATATTTACTTTCTAAGATAATTCTCCTTGTATGCATAGGAGGCAGATAGCAAGTGTGGTCATTCATAAACAGGAGAGATTCAAGATACACCTTAGACAATAAAGTCTCCAGTCCTTTCTTATCTGGAGAATAACAGAGAACACATTAAGCACAGTAAATACAAGTACAGAAAAAGGTCATGTAATTTTTCATCTTCCTAAACCCCCAGACTTGTATATTTCCATCTTTCTTCTCATATTTACATTTAACAAAATAGCTATTGTTTTCTTGGTTATGATAAACTTCTCTCAACTTTTTTTTCCTGAAAATTATTCATGTTCTAAAATTTTAGACATAAACTGTCTCTTGTAGGATTACAAAATTATAACCCTAATAAGACTTTTTTCTCTTGAGAGATTTCTGTGTATTATGTGAATGGTTTTATATTTTGTTTTCCTCTTTTCAGGGAGAAGGCTAGAG
>NW_011494640.1:10733705-10739725 GCF_000754665.1 Bison bison bison | reverse complement strand
ATCCACATATTCCTTTTTTCTTCCATTCAACTCTACCACATTGAGTCCTTGGCTTGTGGAATAAGATCTGCCAAGAGACAGGAAATTCAAGGAGAAGCTCTCTTTCAATCCCTGGACAAAACAGTAGACAAGAAAAGATACTGCATCAAAGAGGCATGGAGAGATTAAGGCCATCCTTAAAAATATAAGCGATGCAGGGTTCCATTTACTCCACCAGTACAGACCCCCTAAAGAATTGATGGATCCTGGAGGATGGCTGTAGACCACAGCAAGCCAGATGAGTTATTTCTGATACAACAGAAACTGAGCAGGACCCTGTGGGGCTTTCCTGGGGGACAGAACTCCTGCTTCTCCTGTGTCTCCTGAATTGGCAGGCAGATTCTTTACCACTGAGCCACCAGGGAAGCCCACAAAAAGCAGATTTAAAACATACCATTTTCACAGGAAAGAATGCTTGTGCCACATCCAGTCTTACTGCATAAACCCTCTGCCGTCACCAGACTCAATGACGGGAGGGCTGAGTTCATCAGGGCAGAACTGTGGAGCCATGGAAAGGCTGCTGGAGCATTAAGGAGGAGACGGGGTGTCTCGGCGTGGCCTGCCACCAATTCCCTGGGCAGGTCAGGGAGTGGGGCTACCTCTGCTTCTCTTCTTCTTGAAGACCAAGACTATGTCTTGTACATACCATTGCTAGTACTACCACGATTACTGTTATTTCTTTTAAAAATTTATTTTTATTTTTTTGTTGGAGTATAGTTGTTTTACAATGTTGTGTTCGTTTCTACTGTACAGCAAAGCGAATCAGCTATATGCACACATATATCCTGTCTTTTTCCATTTAGACCACCACAGAGCACTGAGTAGCATTCCCTGTGCTACACAGTCATTTCTCATTAGTTATCTATCTTATACACAGTATCAATAGAGTATATATGTCAGCTATATGCTGACATATATTCAGCATATTCATATATTCTCCCAATTTATCCCACCTCCCTTTTCCCCCCTTGATACCTATGTGTTGGTTCTCTATGTCTGTATCTCTACTTGAATGCTTATTTCTTGCATGAATTATTTCTTGGGTGCTAGGTGTTAGAGTAGGTGCTTTAAATGACTTAGCTCACTAAGTCTCCACATGCCAGAGAATGTCAGTATGTCTCCATTTCATAGATGAGGAAACTGAGAGACTCAGGGATATTGCCTAAGATCCCATGGGGACATACCTGGTGACTCAGTGGTAAAGGATCTGCCTACCAGTGCAGGAGACATGAGTTTAATCCCTCATCCCAGAAGATTCCCACATGCTGTGGAGCAACTAAGCCTGTGCTCCGCAACTACTGAGCCTGTGCTCTAGAGCCTGGGAACCGCAACTACTGACGCCCTCACACCCTGGCGCCATGCTCTGCAACAGGAGAAGCCACCACAATGAGAAGCACTTGCATTCCAACTAGAGCGTAGCCCCACTGAAGCCCTTGCCCTACAACTCGAGCGTAGCCCCTGCTCGCTGCAACTAGAGAAACGCCTGTGCAGCAACGAAGACGCAGCCCAACCGTAAATAAATAAATGTGTGTGGGAGTGAGAGCCCAGGGCTATCTGATTTCAAGGTCTGTGCATGTCCTCCTTCAGGATCTGTGACATGCAGGGTGGTCTTCGTGGCCTCTCAACTTTATAACAGCGTTTCTCAGCCTTGCTTGTACATTGGAATCAAGGGAGGAGCTCTAAGGAATACTGATGGCAAAGCCCATCCCTATGGATGTTGACATTATTTGTCTAAATGGAGACTGGTAAATGGGATTTTTTAAACTCTCTCCAGTTTATTTGATTTTGCAGCCAGGATTGAGAACTGCTGCTTCACAGTTAGTTTTACGGACTGGAGAGAGAAGGCTGGGAGAGCCAAGGCACTTTCTAATTTCAGTTTCAGTTTTCTGAGAGCTAAATCTCCTTGGAATGGCCTCTTGAGGGGATCCTTCAAATGCAAGATTCCTGGGGCTGAAAGAGAGCCTCAGTGCAGCTTTAAAATGTAAAGCACTTGGGGAAAGAAAGACTGAATTTCAGAGGAACACTTGAATGAGTTGGTTTGGGACAGTTTTGATGCCAGAGGGAGTTTCAGTTTGATGAGAGGAAGTGTCTGTGTGTGGTGATGTAATGGTAGGTTTCTGTGATCGATCTGGAAAGAACCAGAATCAAAGCCAATGCCAGAGATGAAAAAGACCACATCTCTGATGGGCGATATAGAACCAGCCACATGATAGATGAGATAATATAGTCAGGAAGGGAGTAACTGGCTCATTTCTTGGATGTCCATTTAACTGTGACTACAGGCAAGTTACTTTTTCTAGTGCACTCAATGGTGTTGCAACTGGGATGAAGATGTATTTGCTTCTAAGCTATTTATTCACTTATCTGCTTTTCAATGCAGAAAGCTTTTCTTATATGAAATGATGGGGTTTGTTGGTCCAAATATTATTTCAAAGACCAAGAACTTTCTGGGTGTTTCAGAAAGTGAATTTTTTTCCTACTTAGAAAGTCTTGCTCGCTCTCCTTATCTTCCCATCAGAAGTGAGTTCCTGGACTGAAGTAATTGTGTGAATTAAAAATTCTCGAGGCTGAGAAGGATAGAAAGAGAAAGGGTGTGGATTTTGGAATTAATGGATGGAGTTAGGGACAATTTTCATGAATGAGTAAAATTAAGATTGATAACTGAGTTCCCTAAAGGAGAGGGGTACTGTATTTTTTGGAACAATCTTAACAAAGATGCATATGGTCTTCAAAAATGGTATTGAGCAGATGCAGAATGAATTTATCATTAAGAATAAAGTTTAAAATATTTATTCATTTTTAATTGGATGATTTATATATATATATATTTTTAATTTTATTTTATTTTTAAACTTTACATAAGTACATAATTGTATTAGTTTTGCCAAATATAAAAATGAATCCGCCACAGGTATACATGTGTTCCCCATCCTGAACCCTCCTCCATCCTCCCTCCCCATACCGTCCCTCTGAGTCGTCCCAGTGCACTAGCCCCAAGCATCCAGTATCGTGCATCGAACCTGGACTGGCATCTTGTTTCATACATGATATTTTACATATTTCAATGCCATTCTCCCAAATCTTCCCACCCTCTCCCTCTCCCATAGAGTCCATAAGACTGTGCTATACATCAGTGTCTCTTTTGCTGTCTCGTACACAGGGTTATTGTTACCATCTTTCTAAACTCCATATATATGCGTTATTATACTGTATTGGTGTTTTTCCTTCTGGCTTACTTCACTCTGTATAATAGGCTCCAGTTTCATCCACCTCATTAGAACTGATTCAAATGTTTTCTTTTTAATGGCTGAGTAATACTCCATTGTGTATATGTACCATAGCTTTCTTTGTGTTGGTTTCTACTATATATAAACATGAATCAGCCATAGGTATACATAGGTCTCCTCCCTTTTGAACCTCCCTCTAGCCTCCCACTCCATCTTACCCCTCCAGGTTGTCACAGGGCACCGGATCTGAGCTCCCTGCATCATGCAGCAAATTCCCACTGGCTATCTGTTTTACATATGATAATGTATTGTTTCAATGCTTCTCTCCCAATTCGTGCCATCCTCTCCTTCCTTCACTGAGTCCACAAGTGTGTTCCCTCTGTCTGCATCTCCATTGCTGCCCTGCATATGGGTTCAGTTCTAAGGTGGATGCACCTAGAGCCTATTATACAGTGTGAAGTCAGAAAGAGAAAAACTAACATTGTATATTAACGCATATACATGGAATCTAGAAAGAATAGACTTTCAATTTGTCCTCAGATTCAGACATCTCAAATGTAAGAATTTTAAGATAATTGCAGGAGGACAAATTCTAGTTAGGGAAAAGGAAAAATGGGGAGATATCTCCTGAATGCAAACCTGAGGGCCACATAGAATTATCTTTCAGCAAAACCAGACAGGAACAAGTGTGATCTCTCTCTGAGTTGGGGGTGAATTGTTTCAAGATCAACTTTCAGAGTAATTTTAATAATGTCAAAGTATTAAGTATGAGACTGGATAAATTCAATCTTTCTTTTCTCAGCTTTTAAAAAGTAATTGTGAACAGATTATTGTAATCATGAAATATTTTGACTGTCTCACGGTGTTAATGATAAAAGCAGGAATCAAAGAGGAATTAAAGCTGCAACAGGTCTTTTAACTCCCATATAAGAAAGAGGATTCTCCAACTATGTGCTTTTTCAAACACAGCTTGAATGAATGAAGATTTCTCTGCATCAATATTTAAAAATTAACTACTACTTCAGGCAGCAGAACTCTCTTTAAAAAACACTATAACTAAACATTTTTGTTGATTACAATAACCACATAGTCCTCTTTCAGACTGTTTTTATCATATCTTTTAAGTTCTATGGGTGGTACTTCCCATAATCAGTAGGTACTACTGTACTTTGCTTTTTATCTTGGAGACAAAAACACCAGGCTCAATGATTGTGCCTGCCAGGATTCTTAGAGGTTCCTAAGATGTATTTTCTAGAGGATAAGCTAGAATTTGAAAAGTAATAAAATGAACTCCATAATGTGTCATATTGTGCCTGTACACAGGTATCTTTCCAGTTAAGTTTGTTCTAGATTCATAGCTTAGGGAGTAGAAATAGCTCAAGGAGATGGGAGCAGAGAGAATTGGGAAGCTGGAAAAGTTATCTGGACTTATATTTGATTTTGAATGCATTGTTTATATTTTTATTCATTTCAATGTGTTTATTTGTTAATGGACATTTGCAAGATACCAATTTATGAAAGCAAATAGGTGGCTGTTGGTGTACTCTGACAACAAATTATACAAATTGTGAAATTATTTGTTCTAGCTTTGTGAAGAATACTGTTGGTAGCTTGATAGGGATTGCATCAAAAGACCTCAAATGGCCAAAGCGATCTTGAGAAAGAAGAATGGAACTGGAGGAGTCAAGCTACCTGACTTCAGGCTCTACTACAAAGCCACAGTTACCAAGACAGTATGGTACTGGCACAAAGACAGAAATATAGATCAATGGAACAAAATGGAAAGCCCAGAGATAAATCCACGCACATATGGATGCCTTGTCTTTGACAGAGGAGGCAAGAATATACAATGGATTAAAGACAATCTCTTTAACAAGTGGTGCTGGGAAAACTGGTCAACCACTTGCAAAAGAATGAAACTAGACCACTTTCTAACACCATACACAAAAATAAACTCAAAATGGATTAAAGATCTAAACATAAGACCAGAGGCTATAAAGCTCCTAGAGGAGAACATAGGCAAAACACTCTCTGACATACATCTCAGCAGGATCCTCTATGACCCACCTCCCAGAATATCGGAAATAAAAGCAAAAATAAACAAATGGGACCTAATTAACCTTAAAAGCTTCTGCACCTCAAAGGAAACTATCAGCAAGGTGAAAAGACAGCCTTCAGAATGGGAGAGGATAATAGCAAATGAAGCAACTGACAAACAACTAATCTCAAAAATATACAAGCAACTCCTACAGCTCAACTCCAGAAAAATAAATGACCCAATCAAAAAATGGGCCAAAGAACTAAATAGACATTTCTCCAGGGAGGACATGCAGATGGCTAACAAGCACATGAAAAGATGCTCAACATCACTCATTATCAGAGAAATGCAAATCAAGACCACTATGAGGTACCATTTCACACCAGTCAGAATGGCTGCGATCCAAAAGTCTACAAATAATAAATGTTGGAGAGGGTGTGGAGAAGAGGGAACCCTCTTACACTGTTGGTGGGAATGCAAACTAGTACAGCCACTATGGAGAACAGTGTGGAGATTCCTTAAAAAACTGGAAATAGAACTGCCTTATGATCCAGCAATCCCACTGCTGGGCATACACACTGAGGAAACCAGAAGGGAAAGAGACACGTGTACCCCAATGTTCATCGCAGCACTGTTTATAATAGCCAGGACATGGAAGCAACCTAGATGTCCATCAGCAGATGAATGGATAAGAAAGCAGTGGTACATATACACAA
>NW_011494640.1:10721257-10733605 GCF_000754665.1 Bison bison bison | reverse complement strand
ACAGAGTGAAGTAAGCCAGAAGGAAAAACACCAATACAGTATACTAACGCATATATATGGAATTTAGAAAGATGATAACAATAACCCTGTGTACGAGACAGCAAAAGAGACACTGATGTATGGAACAGTCTTATGGACTCTGTGGGAGAGGGAGAGGGTGGGAAGATTTGGGAGAATGGCATTGAAACATGTAAAATATCATGTATGAAACGAGATGCCAGTCCAGGTTCAATGCACGATACTGGATGCTTAGGGCTAGTGCACTGGGACGACCCAGAGGGATGGTATGGGGAGGGAGGAGGGAGGAGGGTTCAGGATGGGGAGCACATGTATACCTGTGATGGATTCATTTTGATATTTGGCAAAACTAATACAATTATGTAAAGTTTAAAAATAAAATAAAATTTAAAAAAAAAAAGAAAAGATTTAGGAAAAAAAAAAAAACAAATCAACATATTTATTGGGCTTCCCCTGTGTCTCAGTTGGTAAAGAATCCTCCTGCAATGTGGGAGACCTGGGTTTGATCCCTGGGTTGGGACGATCCCCTGGAGAAGGGAAAGGCTACCCATTCCAGTATTCTGGCCTGGAGAATTCCATGGACTGTATAGTCCATGGGGTCGCAAAGAGTTGGACACGACTGAGTGACTTTCACTTTGATGTATTTATTAAGTTTTGACTTTCATCACCCATAGAGTTATGAGTCTGTGCCACTCTCGGCAATGTTGGTGACCACTGAGAATTCATCATGGGGAGGTTTCTTTCCTTCTTCTTCTTTCCAGGCAAAGTACATGACATTGAATGCTCTGAATGCCTTGCTGTTTATCTTTTAGCTGTCGACTCATCAACGTAACCCAGAGAAAAATTGAAAGCTAGAAAACACAAAAGCTAGAAATTTCCTACATAAATTTTTACCAACTGAACACCTTGATCTAAAATTAGACACCAGGTGGGAGTCTACTTTTTGAATGGAACAAAGTAACAGTGTCTTGTATTTGCTTAGTGCTTTATGCCACATATCCACATACACGATCTCATTTGATCCTTAGATAACCTGGTCATTGAGAACACTGAGATCGTCTTCACTTGTTGAGAAAGGCTCAGATGATAAAGATGTTAAATTTAATGACTGGCTTAGTGTAGCAAATGCAGGTGGCATCATGGAACTCTTACAGGAGGAGTCAGCAGATATGGGTTCTGGTTCTGGCTTCACTCTAAACTCTGTTGCTTCAGACTAGTGGAGTAACTTTCATGAGCTATGCTAACTCTTTGAAATGATGGCCCCAAACCAGAATTGTGCTGGAAAATTCTATGATCCTCTAACTTTAGGATCTTCCCCACCAAAAGGAGGAAAAGTCAGCAAGACTGTTTGCCAAGAGTTCTATACAATTGAAAAATATAAACCAGGCAAAATACATAATAAAAGTTTTAAAATAAAACTTAGACCATGATTTCTCATATTAGGATTTGGTTCTGTGAGCAAATATGTATTGACTCTGGATTAAGCTACATTTTTTTGTGAAGATGAAAGACTTCAGCCTTTTTATCTAAGTAGACTTCATTTCCTAAACCATCTTATCCTCCTTTCCCAGTCTCAAATTTCCTTCTCCTCTTTCCATCCAGATTGTAGCTTTCCAGAGCCACATTCTTATTTTGGATCTCTATGTTTAAATTGCATTTAAAAGCAGAAATAGAGACACAGAAGTAAAGAAGAAACATACAATACCAATGGGGAAAGGGAGGGTGGGATTAATTGGGAGGATGGGATTGGCCTACATACACTATTGATATTATGTATAAAATAGATATACTATCTATAAACTGACGCTGAAACTGAAGCTCCAATATTTTGGCCACCTGATGCGAACAGCCCACTCACTGGAAAAGACCCTGATGTTGGGAAAGATTTAAGACAAGAGGAGAATGGGGCGGCAGAGGATGAGATGGTTAGACAGAATCACTGACTCAATGGACATGAATTTGAACAAGTTCTGGGAGATAGTAGAGGACAGAGGACCCTGGCATAGTGCAGTCCATGGAGTTGCAAAGAGTGAGACATGACTTAGCCACTAAACAACAACAAATAAAATATGTAACTTTTGAGAACCTACTGTGTAGCACAGGGAACTCAATATTCTGTAGTGACCTATACGGGAAGGAAATCCAAACAAGAGGGAATATATGTATACATATGGTGGATTCACTTTGCCGTACAGCAGATACAAACAATATTGTAAAGCGACTACACTCCAATAAGGAAATAAATAAAAAGCCTTAAAAAAAAAAAAAAAAAAGAAATTGCATTTAAATCAGAAGTTGAAACCTGATATCTTAAATCTGGTCTTTGGATATATTGTGTTTCATTTCCATAATGTTTTAAAAATCAAACATGATGCCAGTATTTATGAATCAACAGATTTTTGCATAAAAATTCAGATTTTAACATCCCTTGGACAATAGACGTGATAATGGAGTGTCCACTTTCCCACACAGCCTCACAAGGGTGAATGGTTGCAGCCCCCTTTGGCTGGGGTGTGCATACCCTTGTTCTCCAGAGCCCTTATTCATTTCTGTCACTTGCCTGTCCCGGCTGGATACTTGGGTTCCTGACTTAACAGAAGTTTGGATCATGGAAGAAGAGAAATATAATTGGTAGATCAGAGCATGACTGAGATACATTTGTGTTCTTTGTAGTTTATTGTGTTTAAAAATATGCTCAGAGGATTTATTACCAAACTCTACAGAGTCAGGGAACAGAGATGGACCTCTGTTTCTTTCATCATAATATTAAGTAACTTAATTTCAAAGTATAATATTTGATGGTGCGTATTTCTCACTGGTCAGGGAGAGTCTCATGTAACTGTTCATTCAGTTCAGGTCACGGACTGTGTGTGTAATGCCAATCACATATTAGTCGTTGAGCTGGGCATTGGGGTAATTTGTCTTTATAACTTTGCCAGTTATGACACTGTGATTAGAGTGGTTGTCAGTCATTTCTTTAAAACAAAAAAAACTGGAAAATGTTTCTTTGATGTCAACACAAAATTCTCCATTTTGTAAATATGCAGAAAATAGAATTGTGCATGAACTAAATATTCCAATAATCACATATGCTAATAGCTTAATTCTTGCACACATCTTTATTCCCAGGTGAATGTTTTTAGATCTCATTTGTATCTTTCCCCTCCGGTCATAACCTTGCCCTGTTGTACATCTGTTATAATATGTAGAATATTGATAATCTTAAATTAATATCATAAATAAAAGAAGGATTTGATCCATTATATGCTGTTTTTACTTCAGGGTAGTCGTTGATTCATCCATCTCCCTTCTAGGAGTCTGTTTTGTGAATATTGAAATCCTTTATTAGAAAGAGATTGGACCATTTCTCCCCTTTCCTTGCTTCAGTGCTTCCCTTTCAACTTGGTGTCACATCTGGGGAACTCTGTGATTCTTAATATTTACAATAGTAGATTGAAATCATAGCTGTATAAGAAATCATCGGGGAAGGCTTGTTTAAAATGCGAATTTCTTGTCTTGTTCCTGTTGGGAGCCCCAACTCTACATTCTAATACTCTGGAGATTAAAAAAAAAATTTATTGAAGTATAGTTGCTTTACAATATTGTGTTAGTTTCTACTGTATAGCAGAGTGAATCTGCTTTATGTGTACATATATCTCCTGTTTTTTGGATTTCCCTCCTGTCTGTGTTACCACAGAGCACTGAGTAGAGTTCCCTGTGCTATATAAGAGGTTCTCATTAGTTACCTATTTTATACATAGTATCAGTAGCGTGGATATGTCAATCCCAATCTCACTTCACACACCCTCTGTCCCCTCCTTGGTGTCCATAGGTTTGTTCTTTATGTCTGTGTCTCTATTTCTGCTTTGAAAATAGGAGATTTTAATATATTTATTTAAAAGACTTATTGGTATTAAAACATGATTGCTGTAAACCTGGAGTTGGGGAGGGACTCTTGAATAGAGGTTTGGGATCTGAGGGATTTCTGAAATTTCCAATCCCTAAGTAATGATGATTTGAACATTTTTCTTTCTCCTTCCAACCAAGATGAGTGTCTTTACCATTAGACAGCTCACAGTTACTCTGAGTCCACAACATACGCTGTGGGAGTTTGCTGTGTTTGTGTTCTTGTGCCAGTGACACAGGATATTAAAAGATTAAATGAGCTTGCATCAGTGAAATATCAGCCCACGACTAACTCTAAGGATAATCACTATGGCTTCTATGTTATTAGTCAGATATAGAATTTTTTTCCTAGATGTGTTATAGTTTCATCTGGAGAGTGACCCATAATGGGAACAGAGGAATTTCATGATAGCATAACACAGATACTGAACACTTAGCAAGCAATTTAATTTAATTTTTTTAATTGCTCAGAGGCTGCATAGAGACACTGCTACAGCCACTGTGCACACATCAACATTAATATTCAGTGACAACATAAAGTAATGACTTCCACTTCTTGTTTAGGTCCTTTGACAACTCCATTGACCCAACTTTGGGTATTTTGTGTGTCTTAGTGAACATCTTTTTATTTTTCTCTTTTCAAATTATGGAAGTATGATAACACATTTATGGGAGACTTGGAAAATACAGAACAAGTTTATTTCCACTATGTTCCAATATATTTCCACTATATATTATAATTATTTTTTAAAGTAGATAAATTAAGAATTTTAAATTGGAGTTTCAATATCAAACTCTCAAAAATTAATAGAATGAACATGCAGAGAAGTAGAAGGATATAGTAGACCCGAAAAGCACTGTGAACCAATTCAACGTAATTAAGATCTATACAATTTTCACACAACAGTAAGAAACTACTTCTTATTCAAGTTCCCATAGGCTGTAAACTAGGAGACCCTGGAACAGATTCAGGAACATAAAACAAGGTGCAAAAATTCCACAGCCCAAAGCTATTGAAACCATACAGAGTCTGTTCTCTTATCACTATAGAATTATATTAGAAATCAATATCAAAAGATATTTGACAATAACCCACATACTTTCAAGTGCAGTGCAACGTTTACTAAGAGAGATCTTGGACTTAGCTATTGAAAGCCCTTAGTGAGCATCTTCTCAGAGCTCTTTGTGGGGGGGACACTGACCCAACCACATCTCAGTGTTCCCACATGTTGGAAATCAACTGTGTCTTAAATTTCACCACCTTGAGTATCCTATTCTATAATAGTACTTAGCTGGTTTGGTGAGTATTTCAAAGAACTTGAACCTTTGGAGTGTGAAGATGTGTTCAAGGGTAACAGGAAACCCACTGTCTTTCTCTTGTCCCTAAAGAAAGCAGAATAAAGGAGAGAGAAATAAAAATTTAGTGAGGCTTTACACAAAGCATTTACTATTTCTACAAAACATGTACTATTTTTCCAAGTACCAAATAATGCCTAAAGAGTTAAACATTCAACTTACATATACCATACTATTTTTTTGTTTAGTTGCTCAAGAAAACAATTTGGAATGCAAGAAAATATATTGTAACTGGCCTTTTGATTAAACCAGTGGATAGTGCTGATAAAACTAAAACTTAAAACTTTTGAGGAAAGGACTATGTCTGAGGATTCTTAGCTTGACGTTTAAAGTTAAAGATTAATATGTTCTCTCAACAAAGGGTCCTGCATATCAAAGCTTTTCAGTTGAAATGAAGCAGAAATTTGGGACAATTATTTTCTAAATCCAGAGCAACGCACCATTTTGGATTTTGATGAATATCCATCACACCTGAACAATAAAGGAGAGAGAGCTGTGCCAGCAATGACCTAGTGTTATCTGAGCGATTAAATCTTTTCATTTTGCCCACTGCTCCTTTCTCCTTGAACAGTGTTATGTACGATTTTGACATAAACCAGGATAAAGTGCTCCCAGGAACAAGTCTAAAGAATAGTGCTCAGAATGATTGTCTTTTCTCTAGTTTTGATCTTTCTCTCTTTAATTAGATAAGGCCATAATTTCACAGAATGGCATTTAGTGGCTGTATTGTGGGGAACACACATCTGCTCCCTCCCTTGGGAGGAAGGCCAGTTGTTCCATATGTTGGGATCAATAAAATAATAACAGCTCTGCCACTTAGCAAGCATTCACTAGACTCTCCCATTTATTCTTCACAAAAACCATGAGGTCACTGCTATTATGATTCTCTTTTTACAAAAAAATAAACTATGGCACAGGACACACTAATAACTTTTCCAAGAGCATTCTCTTTGCAAATGATGGAGTTGGGATTTTAGTCATCTGATTCCAGAGGCTGTCTTCTTAACGACTTTGCTTAGAAAAAGAAGACAATATATTTATTTTAATGTCTGTTTTGTCCTTTCTAAGTTCAATTGTCTATATGGACCCTTTCCCCTAATCTTTCCAACAGCCTAAGGTTATTATTTTTTTCTTGAATGCAGGAGGAAAAAATTGGGTTTTTATGTCAAAATGAGGGAAAAAAATTAAAATCCAATCTCTAGTTTCTGGAGAGCATGGGTTCTTAGAAATATTGACACTGGCTTTCTTCTGAAATACTTTCTTGGTATAACAGTTGAAAAGTTCATGAGCAAATTAGATACGATATCTCATTGATTTGAAAGCTAGTTCAAACATATTGGTTGGTTCTTGATAAATCTTTGTAAGATTCTTTGAACGCTATTAAAAAGGAAATGGATTTACTCCCCAAATTAGAGGAATAGTGTAATGAGTTGTTACTTTACTAGTTAATCCCTGAGAAAGTAAAAGACAAAATAAAAAAAAGACTACGAAAGAAAGTGCTTAATTCCTGTGAAACCATTCTCTGTATCTACTGGGTTTCATGCCAGCCCAGCTGTTGATTTTCAGCCGTTACTGACGTTCTTGCTTTAACACAATCCTACAATTGGCTCAATCTTTCAAATTGAAGTAGATTCCAAATTAGAAATGGGTTGTGTTCTAATAGTTTATTCATTGGCAGCTTGGAAGTTGGAAAACATTTTGCTTCAGAAAAGTAACGCATTATAAACATTGGCTAGGTTCCCAAACTATCATAGAAAATAAAATAAACTGAAATGGAAAAATTAATATTACTATATTTCTCAGTGTAGTGTTGTAGGTCTGTGGACCTGCAGTGATTTCAGTGCAAAAACTAAACCATTATAATACAGACCCTGTACAATTACAAACTATATAGATACTAGCATGGAGAGATAGCCATTAAAATCTCAATGATGGGAACCTCCCTGGTGGTCCAGTGGCTAAGACTCTGAGTTCCCAATGCAGGGGTTCTGGGTTTGATCCCTGCTCAGGGACACTGCAACTAAGACCTGGTACAGCCAAATAAATAAAGAAAATCAATAAAAAAAATCTCAATGGTGGTTTTTCAGGTAGTGGGATTATGGAAGATATTCCTTTTTACACTTTTTACTTTGTATACTGTATTTATATTTTTAAATTTGCAATTTTGAAAACAAGGAACATTTAGTGTTTTCATATGACTATCTATTACATATACATAATTTTACTCGGATAAAGGGTACATCTCTGCCTTTCTTCCCTCTTCCCTCTTTGAAAACACATGGCCATTGGAACACAATGGTTGGGTATACACTTATTGTTTCCATATCCTACATCTGCTCTGTTAACGAATCTTGTTGGCTCCATCTTCAAAACAAGATTAGAAACCACATTCAGTTATTGCTGTTGGCCAATAAATAATCATTTCTTGCCTAAATTACTTTTTTAGCTTTAAACTGGTCCTCTTGTGTTCTGTATTATTTTCCTATAGTCCTTTCAAAACAGAGTTTCATATATATTATATATTAATACATATACTAACGAAAAGAGTATGTTATACATCCCAGTTCACTTGCAATGGATCCAGAACATTGAAAAGAGTGGATGGCCATCCTTAGCTCTCTTTTTCATCGCTCTCTGTCTTGCTTGCTCCCTCCACTGCACTCAAAGCCAGCCTCCTTGCGCTTCCTTAAACACCAGTCGTTTTTGAGCCCACCCAGTCCTCTGGCGTTTGCTGTTCTCAATGTCTGGCAAGTCCCCTCACCCACTCACTCCAAACCTTTGCCCATATTCCCAGAACTCTTTCTCCCTTCTTTATTCAAATACTGTCATATTTTCTGGCTACAACAATTCATTTCAATTAACATTTCAACAATGCTTGCTTCTCAAGCCCTTCATTTTTCTTTTGATTGGCTTACTTGTTTCACCGTCTAACTATACGCTGCATGTATTTTCATGTTGACTGATCATCATGTTATAGAGGAAAAACTCCACATTGGCAGAGATTTCTGACAATTTTGTTTCCTGCTGTATCCTCGGTGCCTAGAATCCTGCCCAGCACATAGTACACATTTAAGATGTATTTGTCGAATGAATGAATGTGTGTAATGAAAGCAAAAAAAATAGACCTAAAGGATAGAAACAAAATTCCTGGTAATGCTTGCCCCTTAGGAGGACAGGGGAAGAGATGTCCCTTTTCTTTCTTAGTAACACTTTTGGTCTTATATATAAAAATATCTGATAAACTATGACAAAACTCTTGCAGATGGATACACTGGTATTTGTAATATTAGTTTCTGAATATTTGTGTATTTTGAAAATTTTCATGAAGACATTTTTTATCAGCTTTCCAGTAATTACTGGATAAAGCACATACTCCCAGCATCCCATGGGATGCCTTCTGCGAAGGATACTGCCAACCTCTCCAGCCTCACTGACTTCCCTGCTTCTAGCTTTCTTCACAGTCATGATTTCTTCTATCTTCTCTTTTTTGGTCTAGTGGGGTACGCTGTACATTTGTCTTTGCCTATCCTTCCTGACCAGGTTCCTCTCTCCTCCTGTAATAGAACTTTCTACAAGTGAAACACAGTGTTCATCCTGCTTTGTAAAATTCAAATAAGACTGGCTCAACCTTTGTATCCTACATCCTGTGGGAAGACCAGTGCTCTTTTCCATATTTATGAGAATTCCTGATGGCCTATTAATTTTCACTACCACTTTGATTTGATTTCCTGCTGCTGCTGAATTAGATGACTCACTAATTCTCTAAACAACCATATTTGTTCCATTTTCTCTTCCTCATGATAAGTTAATCATGAAACCAGGTCCCTTTTTCTTGATTTTTCTCCTTCTCCTCAAAAGAAACAAATGCGTATAGACTCTTTGTTTTTTAAATAACCGTATCTTTTTTCTTCTTTTTCAGAGTCTATTCCCATCTAGGTTATTACAGAATACTGAGTAGAGTTCCCTCTGCTAAACAGTAGGTCTTTGTTGATTATCTACAGTGTGTGTAGACTCTTGATAGAGGTAGAGCCTACGTGGGAATTGGGAGGTAGAAGTGCAGAGGGTGGCGGAGGGGAGGTGACACTCTGACACACTGGTGCTTGAGGGTGGCAGTCTTGTTCCAAAAGAGCTCTTGGCTTTGCCCACACCAGGGGCCACTGGCCAACTCTCCTCTAAAAGAGTCCCAGCCTACTTCTCAAATGTTTTCTCACTCCCTTCCATTCGTAGGCCGCTTCTAACTCCTTAAATACCAATTCATGTATTTTGCAGAACAGGCCATTTTTGTCTTTGTCTCTTAGCCTGTTTGGCTTATGCCTAAAGGGTCCTTTCTTGTACCCACAAAAGCCCATGAAGGTGCCTTCCTCTACAAGCACAGTTCTCCCTTAGAGGGGAATTCTGTGTTTGGCCCCCAGTGTAAATGTGTCTTCTTCCTGAGACACACTTTATTGTAGTGGTCAGTTTGCTTGTGTGTCTTTGTCACCAAAGGAAAGTGCTGAACTTTAAAATAACATTTTGCTTTTGCTGAATCTTGGATTCCCAGCACCCAGCCTAGAGTACCATCATTCATGCTTGATGAGTAAGTGAAGACTGATCACTTTCCAGTTTTTACAGGCATCTATTAGAGAGTACCATTTGATCTCAGATAAGTTTGTTTCTTTTGGTTCTCAAAACACATAAATGTGATGGAAATAGCCTCCTTGTTTTTAGTTCCTCCACTGTATAAGACCTTGCTTATCCAGGAGAACGTCTCAGTAGCCATCACACTATGCAACTATAAACTGTCTCGAGGCGGATTGTACATTGTGCTGTGCTGTGCTTAGTCACTCAGAAGTGTCCTCCTCTTTGCGACCCCATGACCTGGAGCCCTCCAGGCTCCTCTCTCCATGGGGATTCTCTAGGCAAGAATGCTGGAGTGGGTTACCATGCCTTCCCCCAGAGGGATTGTACATTACCTGTAACCAAAATCATGCTCAGGAAAGACTCCTTTGCTGCAACCATTGGTAGTAAAAGAATCCGAGGTAAACATCTTTTCCTCATTGTCTTGCTTCTTAACCGAAGAAGCCAGTGATTTGACCGTCCCTTGAACTTCTAGAATTCCACAGTTTGGATGTCTTCTCCTAGTCTTCCAAGGGTCACTTGTAGTTGATGAATGAATCAGTGAGGAAATGGAATAGCGTCTAACAATCATGACATTGCCTGTAAAGGAGACACAAAATTCAAGTTTAAAAATTCTATTTTTAATGACATCCACAAATGGAAGACTGTATGACTAGTACTTTATTGAAACTAACTAAACAAAACTGTTATTTTTTTGCATTAAAAATATATGCAAAAATTAATTTTTTGCATTAAAGGTATTCATTCATTGATTTATTTTGCAAATAATTGAGTTCCAACCCTGAGCCAGGCACTTCTCAAAGAGATGGATGTGTGCAAATGAAAACACAAAATTCTTGCTTGCATAGAGCTTACCTTCTTGTGTGGCTGACAGATGATAGACAGATATATGATAAAATTCAGCTAGCAATAGAGTCTAGGAGGATGAATAAGACTGCTGAGAGCAAGGTGCTAGAGTTAGATGAGGGCAAGGTCTGGAGGCTATTTAAATAGTGTAGTCAGGGAAGACCTTCATGAGAACACAGAATATTAACAAAAACTTGCACAGAATGAAACAGTAAAATATGATTTTAGAAAGGGAAGAACATGAACTTGTAGAGATGCAGTTCTGGATGTCTTCTCGATCCTCATTCTAAAAGAACGTGCTCATCCACAGCCCCTCATCACCTGAATGACCACAAATAATTGAACCGGTTGCTGCCAACTGGCCTGAAATGTGTGTGTTTGCTTTAGTTGAGCAGTCATCTCTCTCTGTCGAATGAGAGATGAGAGCAAGGCAAACAAGTAGAAAGAAGTAAAAACATCTAGGGACTTCCCAGGTGATTCAGTGGCTAAGACGCCACACTTTCTCTGCAGCAGGTGCGAGTTTGATCCTGGTCAGGGAACTAAGATCCCACATGCCTTGAGTTGCAGCCAAAAAAAAAGTAAAGATGCCTGTGTGGGAAAAAGGAGTTTTCTTTATCTTTCTCTTAGGAGCTTTATGTCTTTAGTTTCTGAGGGTTTCCAACTCAATTTCTATCCATAAGGGTCTCCTAATAAACTCTTTCTTTGAGGTAAATCATATCTCCAGTCCTTAGAATGAAAGCCTCTTGATTAAAAGAGCTTTATTTTAGGGCATCTCGGTTTGTCTGCATCTCACATCTAACACTCAGCTAACTGACATGGGGCCTGTCATTCAGCCTCTACTTAGATATCTAGTTATTACCACTGGGGCTAATGACACTGACCTCATAGACTGGACCATTTTCTGGAGAATTTAATGAATGTTCGTTGACTCTATTCTTTCTCATTACAGCTTTGCCATTAACTAGCAGGTAAGTAAAGCAAAGTCCAGCATCGTGTTTAGGTTTTCAGAGGGTTAGAAGCACAATTTTCTCTTTTTTAAATTTTGTGACCCATGTCTGTAGCACACAGACAGCAAATTATATGGCCATTACAGGAAGTGGAGGCTGCCTTTGCTTTTTATAATATGGAAGAGCAGAAGATCAGATTTTAGGCAAGAGTCTGTGGGGGAGTTTAAGTTCAAATCCAACTGAAGTAATTAACTGCAAATACTATTCATAAATTATCTTTGAACACTTCCTTTGGCCATGATATATAACTTTCATAATGATTTAAAGATGGGTCTTTATATGCAGAGTACATCATGAGAAACGCTGGGCTGGAAGAAGCACAAGCTGGAATCAAGATTGCCGGGAGAAATATCAATAACCTCAGATATGCAGATGACACCACCCTTATGGCAGAAAGTGAAGAAGAACTAAAAAGTCTCTTGATGAAAGTGAAAGAGGAGAGTGAAAAGGTTGGCTTAAAGCTCAACATTCAGAAAACGAAGATCATGGCATCCGGTCCCATCACTTCATGGGAAATAGATGGGGAAACAGGGGAAACAGTGTCAGACTTTATTTTTCTGGGCTCCAAAATCACTGCAGATGGTGATTGCAGCCATGA
>NW_011494640.1:10691336-10721157 GCF_000754665.1 Bison bison bison | reverse complement strand
TAAAAGATGCTTACTCCTTGGAAGGAAAGTTATGACCAACCTAGATAGCATATTAAAAAGCAGAGACATTACTTTGCCAACAAAGGTTTGTCTAGTCAAGGCTACGGTTTTTCCAGTGGTTATGTATGGATGTGAGAGTTGGACTGTGAAGAAAGCTGAGCACCGAAGAATTGATGCTTTTGAACTGTGGTGTTGGAGAAGACTCTTGAGAGTCCCTTGGACTGCAAGGAGATCCAACCAGTCCATTCTAAACGAGATCAGTCCTGGGATTTCTTTGGAAGGAATGATGCTGAAGCTGAAACTCCAGTACTTTGGCCACCTGATGTGAAGAGCTAACTCATTGGAAAAGACTTTGATGCTGGGAAGGATTCGGGGCAGGAGGAGAAGGGGACGACAGAGGATGAGATGGCTGGATGGCATCACAGACTCAATGGACTTGAGTTTGAGTGAACTCCGGGAGTTGGTGATGGACAGGTAGGCCTGGTGTGCTGCAATTCATGGGGTCGCAAAGAGTTGGACACGACTGAGTGACTGAACTAAACTGAAAGACAAGTTTATGACTATTGACAAACATAAAAGTTTCTATTTAAGAGGATTATAAAGCAATCTCTTTATACCAAATGATAAGAAAATACAACAGAGGAAATTATACCAACAATTGCAAAGTTAAGTTTGTTCTTATATGCAACCTATACTCCAACATGACTAATCAGAAAATAAGTTCTTTGTTTATGTCCATGGGTCACAAATAATCTGTATTCTTTAGTTTCTTATCAATAGAAGGGAAAGAATATTCCACATAACATCAAGGGATCATCAGCACCATTTCAAAGATTCCTATCAAATGCAGTTTGTCAGACAAAAGGGTAGGAGCAGAGTGAAGAGAATCAGAGGTCTAGGAATGCTGAAGTTTCTTGGTAAAGAGTTGTTTCTTGCATCATCTTTGTAGCAAATTTCTCTTCCCTTCAAACTATGAGGCTGGAGAAGACTCTTGAGAGTCCCTTGGACAGCAAGAGATCAAACTAATCAATCCTAAAGGAAATCAATTCTGAATATTCATTGGAAGGGCTGATTTTGAAGCTGAAGCTCCAATACTTATGCCAGCTGATGTGAACAGCCGACCTACTGGGAAAGACCCTGATGCTGGGAAAGATTCACGGTGAGAGGAGAAGGGGCAACAGAGGATGAGATGGTTGGATAGCATCATTGACTCAATGGAAATGAATTTGAGCAAACTCTGTGATACAGTGAAGGACAGGGAAGCCTGGTGTGCTGCAGTCCACGGGGTTGCAAAGAGTCAGACATGGCTGAGTGACTGAGCAACAATCTCTTCCCTAATAGACCCAAGGTGAGAATTCCAAGGGCAGGAAGGATGAGGGCAACATCTCCGTGAGATGGATTGGATTTCATACCTACCAAATACTTGCACACTATCATGAATGTTTCCAGGAGGATTTAGTCCCAAGGGATTTGCTTTCAGACCCAGCTTATTGGTTTCCTTTCTTAAAGTGAGACACACTTCTGATTTCACATCATCCCTTATCAGAGTATAGGTTTATATTATTTTGTTTTCAAAAAAGGATAGGACAAGTTGCTGAATCTCTCTGGGTCTTATATCCTCAACAGTAAAATAAGGGGATTATCACTAAAGTTCTTCTCTAGGATCACATTTTTATGAATCAGTTGCGAGTATAAATTTTGACTATTGGCAATCTTACTAACTGCTAAGTCACTTCAGTCGTGTCCGGACTCTGTGCGACCCCATAGACGGCAGCCTACCAGGCTCCCCCGTCCCTGGGATTCTCCAGGCAAGAACACTGGAGCGGGTTGCCATTTCCTTCTTCAATGCATGAAAGTGAAAAGTGAAAGTAAAGTCGCTCAGTCGTGTCCGACTCTTAGCGACCCCATGGACTGCGGCCTACCAGGCTCCTCCGTCCATGGGAGTTTCCAGACAAGAGTACTGGAGTGGGTTGTCATTGCCTTCTCCGAATCTTACTAAAACTGCTAATAAAAACTTTGTACTTAAGTCAAATCATATTTTTCTGACCTATCGAATAGTACTAAGACTACTGCTGGGAAAGGTTGAAGGCAGGAGGAGAAGGGGACGACAGAGGATGAGATGGTTGAACGGCATCACCGACTCAATGGACATGAGTTTGAGTAAGCTCCTGGAGTTGGTGATGGACAGGGAAGCCTGGCGTGCTGCAGTCCATGGGGTCGCAAAGAGTCGGACACGACTGAGTGACGAAACTGAACTGAGCTGAACAAAGTAATCATGTTGAGTCCTACTTGTGCTGCCTCATTTAATTGTCTCAGCAGCCTGAGATAGATTCTATTACTATCTCCATTTTACAGATGAGGAGAGTGATTATAAAAGCATGTCACATTCATAGACTCATAGAATTTTACAGTTGGAACAGGCCTTGGAAGGCATCCAATCCATTCATTTTTACAAAAGAATGATAAGACGAGGAATTTTATGTTATCTACCTGGCACCAACCAACTCTTACAAAACTGGGACCACAACACATGTGTCTTCATGCTCAAGCCAGTGTTCCCACTATTTCTGTCATTTACTTTCATAATAGAACACTACATGTAAGACACATAAATATCGCTTGAAATAAGTACACTGGGATTCTAAACACAAATTTAAATCATAAACTCTTTGTTTTATTGGTGCAGCCTGCAAGAATTCCCCAAATGTCAAGAAATGTTTTTCACTAGATCGTTTCAAACTTAGTGCTTATATTATTATTGGAGGTCACCATTCAGATTCTGAAGAAGTATGTTATCAGTTGTGTATTTGGTGCTTAATAGTATTCTAACTTCATTTAAACTTGATGGCATTCAGGCTCTGAAGGTTTAAAGGGTAGTTCTCTCTGTTCTTTGAACAGAGTGAGACTTGTTTTAGAATGGCACAACATATAGTAAGACCCAAGTTACTTTTGCATTAGGATAAACATCATGAAATTGATGCTTTTGAACTGTGGTGTTGGAGAAGACTCTTGAGAGTCCCTTGGATTGCAAGGAGGTCAAACCAGTCAGTTCTAAAGGAAATCAGTCCTGAATATTCATTTGAAGGACTGAGGCTGAAGCTGAAGCTCCAGTACTTTGGCCATCTGATGAAAAGAACCAACTCATTAGAAAAGACCCTGATGCTGGGAAATACTGAGGGCAGGAGGAGAAGAGAATGACAGAGGATGAGATGGTTGGATGGTATTACTGACTTAATGGAAATGAGTTTGAGCAAGCTCTGGGAGTTGGTGATGGACTGGGAAGCCTGGCATGCTGCAGTTCATGGAATCGCAAAGAGTTAGACACGACTGAGTGACTGAACTGAACTGAACTGAACTGAAACATCATGGAAAATAACTAGGGGAAATATCCTCCAGGTGGTATTTGGAATGTCTGAAGACATTTTTGATGATCATGACCAAATGGGAAGAAGCAGATACTTTACTAAACATCTTCCAGTGACCAAGACAGACTCCTATAATACAGAGTTATTCATTCCAAATGTCAGGAATTCAGAGGTGGAGGAAACCTGGAGGATGGATATATTACACATGTCTGTATCTCTTTTTTTCCCCACTAGGAGAAGGTCTAACTTCTTTATAGGTTCCTTTTTCAGTTTTATTAAATAACCAACAGACAGAATAACTCAGTTCCATAGCTGTACTTGACAACAAGGAAAAAGACCCCGAATGGAATCTATTTCCAGCTTTGAAGTATAGGGCCCCACACTAGAGAGAGACCGCTTTAACAGAAAAAAACAAAAACAGCTGGAGATAAGACATGTCCCATTGCTAAGCCGTTCAGTACCTCTAAATAGCCTTGCCTGAAGCCTTTGACAGAGGATATTAAGCACTTTGAGTATTCAAGTATGTATCAATTTTATTTGAATATGCTATATGTAAGGGAGTTTGACAATTTGAATGTAGAACATATTAAGTTGCCCCAAATCTCATTTGGCTATTTCTCTAATCACAGAGAAATCAAAATGAACTTTTTTGGCCAACTCAATATTTTTCACTCTCCTGATTTCTAATTTCATGTATAGTCTTCACAGTCAAAATTCTTTCCCATAAAAGGTGAGAGAGTAGATTTTTTAAAGAATGTATCAGACATTGACTTTTAGTCTTGAAGTCTCCAACCTGCATATAGTAAGTTGAATTATGTGCAACATACATACATAAAGGACAGTAAAGATCTTCTAAAACATGGATAAGGAACAATATCTGCCTTGGCTGTGTGTTTGTTAGATGCTGTACTAGGCACTTAGTTTATTATTACAACCAGTCATCACCAGCTGAGATAGGTACTATAGCACTTCTGAATGAACAAAATGCGAGTTAAAGATTTATTCTAACTAGCTCTAAATCAAGTGGTGGTTGATGAGTGTCAAATCATTGGCAACTGTATTTGTCTGACTCTGATATCCATACACTTAACTGTTGCTCACGACTGTTCTGGCTTAATAAATGAGCACTCCATTTGACACATACCCATTTGGTGTTCTATTATGTAGCATTTAAATGCTTGAAGTCAAGAAAGGGAAAAAAGCATTCTTTTTATTATGACCGATTTCCACGAATCTGTCATCTTGAACTTCTCAGGAATAACTGGAGATAGTTTTACTGTTGTTAAAATATGATAATTGAAGATGTTAAAGATATTTTTGCCTAGGGATTCTAAACTTATCTATCTTGGCCAAAAAGGTCATTTGGATTTTTCCATAGCATCTTTCTGTAACAAGAACCTTTTGGCCAACTCAATACCAGGGAAAAAACACACCCCTGTTAATACCAAATTATTCACTTATGTTAGAGGCACACTAAGCCAACTATTTAACAGATATTTGCAAAGGTGGGCACAGCCCCAAAGAACTATGGGCAGTCAGTACCTTGGTGTTCTCTCACACCTGGGGCTGAATCAGAGGCAACACCACCATGAAGGGCTGCTGGAGATTGCCTGGGCCCTTCTTCAAGGTTACCGAGGTCTGTGACTTCCTTTTCGTCTCCTGATTCTCCTTCTGAGCCTGGGGTTCTCTGACTACTTAAAGTCAGCTTCATCCGGAGGGCTTGATTCTCTTTCTCCAGCTTGTGGATCTCTGCCCGCATTTCCTGGATAACTCTCATGAGATGGATGTTCGCGGCCATTGCTTCTTTTCAGGTTGCTCTGGCTGCTCCTTTGGGGAGACAGGTCAACATTTGCTTACGAACCAAACACACAATCTGCTCAGTGGAACAGGTTGACCCCACCCCTAAACTTTCCTGAACAATAGATGTCAGTCTTCTCTATGCCATCTTTCAGCACCTGGGGAGTTAGGCTATCAAGGGAGGTAAAGGATCTCCATGACTTATTCATCCTGGGTTTTGTTTTTCAGAACAGAGCTTTTCTTTGTATCTTTCATTTCATATCAATCCACAGTTCTGGAATATTGCTTTGGGTCTACAGAAGATACTCTGAAAATTTCCGGCAAGGAACAGAATTTCTTGTTTCTCTCATGAACTCACCATCCGAACAGCCATTCAAGTTTTTTCTCTGTTGCTATTTCTGGTATCGGATGTTTCATAGGATCGCCAACTGTCATGAGCATATCAAAATGGGCACATAAGAATTATTCCTTGTCTTTTCTGTAGGCTATATCATAGTTTTGTACCTTTGGGGTAAATTATTAATTTTGACACCTTTTGATTAGGTGTCAAAACTTAAATAATATAGGAAATCATATGAATTGCCATGAGATTATTTAAATGAGATGTCGATAATTATACCTTAATCCCTTAAGATAATGTCAAGGATGATATAATTACTTCTTGGTAGGTTTTCTTATGATCATTTTTGCTGTTATTTGGTTTTAGAGTGTTTGCTCAGGCAAATGCTGCTGAGGGCTATTTTGGGAATGTAAGAAGATACAGGTCAAACATTAATCTTGAATGAGAAGAACATGCAATAGATAACAGCTTTCATGACCTATTTCCTAAAGAGGTTTTTTCATTGGGAATGAAAGGTATGCACTCCGTATCCATTTGGAAATTCAATTCATGCTTAAGCATAAATGCTCTTTTGCAATAGGTTCAAAATGATTAGATAATTTTTCATGGTGGTAATTTTCCTTGCACATTTGCTTACTTATGTTTTCTACATACATGATGCTTTTTTGCTTATCTTTGTAAATAGGATGATCAGGTTGATTGATCCAAGGCTGTATGTGGGAGTTACTGGAGAAAGTATTATTTCTTTTTCATTCATACAGAATTATTATATGTATTTAAATTTTATGACATGTTTACTAGTCAGTTGTTTTGATCTACTACTTCTATTTGTATTTCAATGAATTTCAGTAAGCATTTGTGTGCCCGGCATGCTAGAGGCTATTGAAGTGGCTCCTCTCTGATTTCATCTGCTATGACTCCCTTGCTCTATCCCTCTCTCTGCCCCAATCACACTGGCCTAAGCATTAGTTCCATAAACATTCCAGGCACATCGCTGCCTTGGAACACTGGTCCCAGCTGTCCCCAGGGCTTTCCTTAGGTATCCACACAGTTAATTCCCTCATCTTCTACATCAGCTAGTAAACATCATGCCGTCAGCCTCCAGCATGAGTTGGCCCTGTGGGAATGGAGTCAGTCTTTAACTTTTCCCACATTTGTGGGCAAGGTTTTAAAAAGGAGATGAACTGTGTTAGTATGTCTGCTTTCTAGAGAATGGGAGTTGGCAGCAAGTGTCTGCTTTCCATCTTCTTCAAATAGATGATGTCACAGCGTGTCTTTCGTCTGGACATAAAATCATGCCTCGCTGGAATATGGTGTGTAGGGTTGACATGTGACTCCTTTATCTGTCAGAACCTTTGGTTTTAGTCAGTGACAGAGGATAGGCAAGGTCAGATTAGAACTCGGGGATTTTGACTGCATTATCACCACCCGGCCGTGTGTCCTTCCGTGTGGAGATACCCAATGGCCTTGCCCTCTAAGACGTAATAGAAAAGTGTCACTTACATGAAGTCTTATGTCTCACTTTTCAAGCAGGCGTACACTCTGCTGTTATAAATTATTTAAACAGCTGCTCAGAAATTTGGCTTTTGCAGCGTTTGCAGAGTTCACTTTGACCTTGAACTTGATATGTAGCTATCGTCACAGTGATTTCCCAGGTGACTGGAAGCATCTGATGTTGCCAGGAGCCCCGAGTCAGAAGTGGATCTGACAGACTGCCATCCCGACATCTTTTTGACATTTGAGTGTCACACGGTGGTGGAGCAGTCATGTGGAAACAAAGGAGGAGATGAAAAGTTTTTGACGGGCACAGCTTCCATGAAATACTGATAAGCCTGTGAAAGGGACATTTAAGAATGCTCTGGGTCAATTCACATAGAAGGGATGAGCCGCTTCCCTGTTCAGCCAGATGTGAGATAATCTTGACTGTTGTGCATGAAGAGACTTGCATGGAGCCAGTTATGGAAAGGGACATTTGCCATCTGATAGATGATCACGGACCTGTGTAAGTTTCCAATGAAAGTAAGAATGTCAAGGCTTCCTTGCAATTGGCACATGTGCAAAAAATATGACTGATATAATGCACAGGGTGGAGGTCTGGGTCCTAAGTTACTGCCACTCTGTCGCTATCTCATTATTAAATCTTACTCATAAAATAAAGGCAGGTAAAATGATTGACTGATATGGTGAGTTCAACAACTACTGAGCTCCAACCATCAGTTGTCATGAAGAAAGGCATGTGTTTTTCTAGTTCTGGTGTTTCCGGTTCTTTAGAATTTTCAAAAGAAGTTGGAATCCAGATATCATGAGAGATCATTACACTTTTTTAATGGGCAACTAATTCAACCTTTCAAATATACTGTGTGGAGACAGCAAAACAAGTTTGAGGGAATGGATAAATTCTCATGGTTTCCTAGGAGTGTGGCTTCAAGGAGATAGAGTTCTTTCCACGAGAAACTAAGGACCAAAAAAGTAATACAGCTTTCCAAGATCAACTTGTTGTCATGAACATTTACTCAGGGCCAAGGCTTCCGTGGTGGCTCAGGTGGTAAAGAACCCACCTGCCAATGCAGGAAACATAAAAGGCATGGGTTCGATCCCTGTGTCAGGAAGATCCCTTGGAGAAGGAAATGGCAACCCACTCCAGTATTTTTGCTTAGAGAATTCCATGGACAGAGGAGCCTGGTGGGCTACATGGAGCCACAAAGAGTTGGACATGACTGAGCGACTTTCACTTCACATTCAAGTTTAAGCCTCTCACAAGATATCCTGGAAGGATCTGGCTCTATGAACTGTCAGCGGCAAGACCAAGTTATTCCTCTTTTCTAAGCCTGTATCTTTATCTGTGAAGGAGACATAAGGATAGCTATCCTCAGATTAAATGAATTTATAATGATAAATGCTCTGACGTGTTTTAAAGTTAGTAAGTTTTAAATACATGTTTGTTGAGTAACATCAGGTTTTAAAATGAAAGATTTTTTGGTTGAATATTCTATCTGCTCTCTAGTATTAGACAAGTAGGGGGAGGGCTTTGTAGATGAGCAGAGAAGGAGGATGGACAAGCTTGGAATTGTAGTGAATGAAATCTATCTGTGTGGTCTGATTCTAGCTTTGCACTGAATACCTGTATAGCCACAAAGGATTTCTCTCTGCCTAGCCCTGATTTTTAGTTTCATGAAAATCTCTTTTCGGAATTTATGGATCAATTGAGAAGAATTGACATCTATCTTGGCTGTATTGAATCTTCTTTTTTTTTAAATTTTTATATATTTGCTTATTTATTTTTGGCTGTGCTGGGTCTCCGTTGCTGCAGGGACTTTTCTCTAGTTGTGGCGAGTGGGGGCTATTCTCTAGCTGCACTGCCCAAGCTTCTCATTGTAGTGGCTTCTGTCAACTCGTTGCGTAGGTTCTAGGCATGTGGGCTCAGTAGTTGCACCTCCTGGGCTCCAGAGCACATGCTGAATAGTTGTGGCCAGGGGCTTAGTTGCTCTGTGGCATGTGGGATCTTCCTGGGCCAGGGATCAAATCTATGTCTCCTGCATTGGCAGGTGGATTCTTTACCAGTGAACCAATGAAGGAAGCCCTGTATTGAATCGTTATTATGACATTTATTCAAATCTCCCTCTAAGTATTTCAAGAATGTTTTGTAGTTGTACCCAAATGTCTTCCCCTTATTTTATTACATAATATTTTCATCATCATTTAGCTCTAAATATTTTGTAATTTCTATTGTTATTACCTCATTCATTCATTCGATGAATATTTATTTACTTCTTACCGTGTGCCCTGTCCCATTCAAAGCCCTGGACCATAGCTAGTGAACAAAAGAGACACAAATCCCTATCTTTAGGGAATATATATTCTAGTCAGGAAAGCAGCAAAGAAACACAATAAATAAGCAAAATGTAAAGCGTGTAAGAAGAGATAAAGTCTATAGAGAAAAATAAAGGAGCACAGAATGTCAGGCAAGGGCAGTGAGAATTCAATTTAAATTTATTTTACAACAGAGCAGGTAGGAAAGAAGTCCCTGTAAAGGTGGCCCAGGGAAAGAAAGGAAGAAAAATGATGGGAAACAGTTCCAGACACGTGAACAGAAAGCACAGAGGCACTGATGGAGCTGTATTCTCCTTATGTGTGAGAGCACCACCTGATTTGGATGGACTGCGAATGTCGCTTGAACAACGCTATTCTAGAGTAGGTTATGTATATCAGGCAATATGCTGTGTGTGTGTGTGTGTGTGTATACATACTCACAGGCAAATCAATACAACCATGTGGAAAAGATACTTGAAAAATGCAAAATAATCGCATTTAGCAGCAGCCAGTGCTGGGCAGGCTGACCCCTATAGCAGGTGGTTCTTTTTTCTTGACCTATACAGCTTTCTTCCTCGCCTCTCCCCTGACCCCCACCCCTTGCTCCCTCAAAGTCCTACAGGAAGAAGCTCAGACAATTTATCAAAGAAGATCAAACAAGTGTTTCTTGTGGCCTCTTGAATTCCCATATCAATGTCATATTTTGAATTTTTTTCAAAGAAAATTTTATTTGTCTAAACAGGGGTTCTTAATTTAGGCTGTCTCTGTTTGCCTATTGTGATTTTAAATCTCTTTCTTCTCTAAAGGTTATTGTCACAAGGAGCCATTGTGACTGATGGAGACCATACCATTTGATCTCCCAGATGGGTTGGGCTGCTGCTGCTGCTGCTAAGTCGCTTCAGTCGTGTCCGACTCTGTGCGACCCCATAGACAGCAGCCCACCAGGCTCCGCCGTCCCTGGGATTCTCCAGGCAAGAACACTGGAGTGGGTTGCCATGGGTTGGGCTAGAAAGGCCCAAAAAACAGTCTGTGAGCATTGATAATCTTCCTTTTGATTATGTGAAGATGAGTTCAGGGTCATTCACGATCATGTTCAGCTCTGTGAAGATTACAGAGTCATAGGAATGCTATGTCTTTCCAGGAGGCCATTACTCATAAGTTTTATTCTGTTTTTTTAAACAGTGTAACAAATCCTTTATGTTGCCATCATCTTGCATCAACAATTATCATCTTAGGGTCAAACTTATTTTTATTGGAGGATAATTGCTTTACAATGTTTTGTTGGTTTCTGCTGTGCAACAGTGTGGCACATGTATAAAGTCTACTCTTTAGAGGAAAACTGTTCTAGAAATAGCAAAAAAAAAAAAAAAGTGACCTATTTAGCCACTCTTCTCCTTTATGAAGCCAATTTGCCAGAAATAAGTCTGGTCTTCCATTGTCTCTCTTATTTTATAGATGAAGAGAAATCTGTGGCTTTGCTGAACTTTGGTTGCTCTTAATTATTAATGAAATGGGACTTGAAAAATGTCCAGTTTCACCTGAAGTCTTGCATAGCTTGATGTCTCTGCTTTGGCCTCATTTATTTTAATAAGATTCAACAGACTCCAAAGTCTGCATCAGGGTCTCTGACTTTGGAAAAGAGGCTTCTTCTTTCCCCAGGAGGATCCCATTGCATTGACTCGCGTTGCACAGTATCACATCTTCTGCCATTAGAAGCCTTGGAAGATAGTGTCCCCTGGAGAGTACACATCTGCTACCAGTCCCTGGAAGTAATCGCTTCCTTAGCCTTTGTGATGCTAACCCTTTGCTTATTAGCACTTTCTTTAACGAAGTATGGAGGGGGTTCTGCTGATCTGTATCCTGTGAGTACTAACATTATGCTTCTCGTTGGCCAGCATCTTGGATAGGAAGGAATATAGAGAGAGTTATGTTTGAGATGGAGGAGAAAAAATAAATACAAAAACAAGAAGCCAACACTATAATAAGGGCTTCCCAGGTGGTGCTAGAGGTAAAGAATCTACTTGTCAATGCAAGAGATGCAAGACACACAGATTCAATCCCTGGGAGTGGGGAATCGACCCAGGGATGGAACCTGTGTCCAGTATTCTTGCCTGTAAAGATCCCATGGGCAGAGGAGCCTAGTAGGTTATAGTCCATGGAGTTGCAAGGAGTAGGACACGGCTGATCACACAACACTATAAAGACTCTTGATAGTCAGTCAACATTCTGAAATTTTCAAGACCTAATCATATCAGAGTTGCTGTGTTTGGACATTTGATCTTCCATGTTCTCCATCCATTTATTTTTGGATCAACTGTTTAGCTCTTACTTTTTGACATTTATTCACCACACCAATAGGTCAATAGTGAAATGAGACTTCAATGTTTTAAAAGATGTTTCTGTTGTAAGAAACATTCCTGGAGGTAACAATAATAATATTGTTTTACATTGTGGAGTGCATTAATAGTTAGAAAGCATTTCCCCATTCATTGCCCTGTTTTATCCTGAGAGCAAGCTTGTTCTCTGGGTGCTATTTGTACCTTGATGGACAGTGAATGAGCTTTACAGCTGAGTGGCCCTGGGTTGCAATTCAGTCTCAACCACTTCCTACTGATAGGACTGTTAGCCAGTGGAACATGGGAAGTAGATTTGCTTCTTCCAAGCCGAGTCTCTGAAACAGCCTGTTCTCCAAAACCTCCACTCTCATTCTCTCAATCCCTCTCTTCTTTTTCAGTGTCTGGCCAGTGGAGGGATTCAGTCAGGGCATACCACAGTGCCAGTAAATAAATATTAAACTGTACTTCTGCCACGATGACAGGCGGACATCATTTATACCTTGTCATTCAGTGCTTTTAAATCCAGGCTGCTAGGATACCAAGTAGTTTAGCAAGAAGTGAATGAGCAATGTATATGAAATTCTTAACTTCGTAGTACAATAGCCTGGAAAGTTTTCTTTTCTAGAAGCTAAAATTCTGTATGTGTGTGTGTGTGAGATTTTTTTTTGAGAGACTGAAGCAATTCATTTATATATATACATTTCTTTCTTTTATATATCCATCAAGTTCTTATTAAGCATCTATCTAATGTAGTAGGGCTTTCCAGGTGGCTCAGTGCTAAAGAATCTGCCTGCCAATGCAGGAAACATAAAACGACACGGGTTCGATCCCTGGGTTGGGAAGATCCCCTGGAGAAGGAAATGGCAACCCACTCCAGTATTCTTGCCTGGAAAATCCACGGACAGAGGAGACTGGAGGGCTACTGTCCATGGGGTTGCAGAGTCGGACATGACTGAGCACAGCACAGCACAATGTACTATACTGGACATGGGAGACAGACAGGCTTTGTGCCTTAAAAAGGGAGACAACCAAATAAATACATTAAATAAAACATAAATTGTAACTTGGATTATGAGCAGTCTTAGGAAGAAGGTACTGAGGGAAGTCTTCTTTTTTTGCTTTAAAAACATTTTTAATGATGCTTTACTCTCTAATTTGGGAGTATTCATTTTGCTTCCATTTTTAAAAGCTATTTTACATTACTATGATTAACCTTTTTAAGTATAAAACTTTTAATTATATCTTGGCTAGAATTTAGGAAGATCTTTAAGGAAGATGGTCAGAGGAGGCCTCTTATGCCATAAAGAGTGGGAACACTGGAGCCCTGCAAAAAATTCAGCCAAATATTGAAAGGCTTTGCATACCACATGGAGGAATTTGGTTTTCTTTCTTTCTCCAACAGAAGAATGTGATTTTATTGTTTTTAATTTTTAAAATTGAATGAAAGAGTCTCTAAATTGTATAATGCTTTACAATTTTCAAAAGTTTCACACACGTGATTTCATATAATTTCATTGTAAGCCTCCCCCCACCACCCCTACAATCCTTATATTCTGGCTCTTATTTAAAATGTTTAAATTTTAAAAAGATTTTTTGGGCTTTGAGTGAAGCATGGTTAGAGCTAATACTTAGTAAGTGGTATTAAATGTGAAGAGACAGGATGATTTACAAAAAAAAATGTTGTAATCCATTAATATATAATGTCAAAAAAGGAATTTCTCCTACCAAAGGCACGTAAAGAGTTTTCAGTCCCAAGCTTGACAACAGTGGTCTTTCTGTGACCTGCCTGGAAGGGTCCTCGCTTCTGGGAGACTGCATGGCTCATGACATTAAAACAACTTTTCTTTTTAAGAAGTATTATTTACTGTGTCTGATTATTTTAAATGGAAAGACATCTTTAGATTTACCTGAGGATGAAATGTCTTATGGAAATTGATTTGTGTGGTGATGGGAAAGTCTTAAAGACGAGAGTAAATGTCTCTTACTTTTTGTTCTCTTTTTAGTTTATCCTAGAGACTGTTCAAAATAAACTGCTATTTGACTAGTGCCACTGTGGCCGAACAAAGAGCATTCTTTGTTCCTTATATTATTAGGGTGTGTTTGGTAAAAGAAGGAATGAATAGTAATTTCCTCTGAGTACATTTTAAAAATAAATAGAAGGTAGTCTGCCAGTAGTAGAACTATGAATGCCTGCTCATTTAGTTCTTCAAAACTTGGCTAGTGTCCTAAAACACGGGCCCTGGGGCTAGTTCTTCTATAGATATGGATAATGCAAATGTTGGGACTATTTGACTCTGGATAAAATCTCTCTGAAGGCACTGCATGTGGTTTTGTGCCGTCTGGGTGGGTTGGAGGTCTTGAAACAGGGTTTTCATGAACCTTTACATTCCCCAGCTCCACTGCCAGTATAGTAGACTGTTGCAGCCTTCCTGTTCACAGACACAGTTCACATGCCAGCCCAAGGAAATGGGTTCACAGGCCAGAACAGTCACTTGACTATGGGTCTGCTACCTACAAGGTTGTAAAGGGGCTAAGCGCTGTGTCTGAGTTTCCCAGGATTTGTTGTTTTGTCACTAAGTCGTGTTTGATCTTTGTAACCCCATGGACTACAGCACATCAGGCTTCCCTGTCTTTAACTCCTGGAGTTTGCTCAAACTCATGTCCACTGAGTTGGTAATGCCATTCAACTATCTCATCCTCTGTCGTCCCCTTCTCTTCCTGCCTTCAATCTTTCCCAGCATCAGGGTCTTTACCAATGAGTTGGCTCCTCGAATCAGGTGGCCACAGTATTGGAACTTCAGCTTCAGCCTCAGTCCTTCCAATGAATATTCAGGGTTGATTTCCTTTAGGATTGATTGGTTTGATCTCCTTGCTGTCTAAGGGACTCTAAAGAGTCTTCTCCGGCACCACAGTTAAAAGCCTCATTTCTTCAGTGCTCAGCTTTCTTTATGGTCCAAGTATCACAACTGTACATGACCACTGGAAAAATCATAGCTTTAACTATATGGACCTTTGTAGGCAAAGTGATGTCTCTGCTTTTTAACATGTCTAGGTTTGTCAGAGCAACTCAATGAAAATATGGTGGGTTTTTATTCACTTCTGGTCTACTTCTTAAATGAGATTCATGTTAGATTTGGTTCATTGAATGTAGAAATGTGCAGGTGGAAGTCAATAAGCAATCAAAATATATAGTCTTTGGATGTATGATTTTGGTAAAGATTATTTTCCATCAAATATTTAAATTTTACCCTTGTTCTATTCAATGCAAATTCTTGGTCTCTGGAGATGCTTATAAATTAAGTAAATGGCCATCTGCTTTTCTAGATAGCCATTCATCTGCTGAAGCAGTTTTGAGGTTTTCTTCAGTCCTAGGCTTTTGTGATTGAAGCAGGAAAACATGTTACTTTTGTTCAGAGACATTTCCCTCATCTGCGCTTTTTATGTATGTTGCTATTTGTAGAATAGCAATGTATCAGAAGCTAGGCTTTCAAAAGTATCAACAGGATTAAAAGATACCAATGAAAAAAATTTTTTTCATCCAAGTCTCTGTGTTTATGTTACCATGATCATTTTTTCCCATTTATTTTGAGATGAATAGTCAATCAAATTATTTTTGTTTTATAGTTGACCTTTTGGATCTTCTATTTTTCCTTTTTTAGTTTTCTTGTCAGAAAAAAAAGTCTGGGTTTTTAGTCTTGTTTTTTTTTTTTTATGCAACTCAGGTAAATGATTAAAAGGCAATGATTTGGAGATATTGACTGATGATGAAATGATACAGAAATAGGAATCTTGCTGAACTATTATTTATTTCTTCAGTTTAAAAAAAAAATACCTGCAGAAAGTAATTAAGCACTGAGATGCATTTAGCTGAAATTGTAAATGCAAATAATTCATGGATATGAAGGTTTCTTTTGATGTGTTATTTTCTAACCATTAAGGATAGTTCTGCTATAATTTGTTATTGGAAAGCCACTTTCATGGTTTTCTTTTTTGTTTTTTCACGTTAGAACAATATTATGCATTTTTATTAAACTTATGAAAAGCAACAGTCTTAGTTTAAGAAACATAGCATAACAGTTCAATTTAAATATGGGTGGCTTTACCATCTGGTAAGTAGCAAATATATTTAAAGTATGTTGTGTTTTTTTTGCTTTTGTTATTAATTAATTTTTATTGAAGTATAATTGCTCTACATGGAGAAGGCAATGGCAAGCCACTCCAGTACTCTTGCCTGGAAAATCCCATGGATGGAGGAGCCTGGTAGGCTGTAGTCCATGGGGTCGCTAGAGTCAGACACAACTGAGAGCCTTCACTTTCACTTTTCACTTTCATGCATTGGAGGAGGAAATGGCAACCCACTCCAGTGTTCTTGCCTGGAGAATCCTAGGGACGGGGGAGCCTGGTGGGCTGCCATCTATGGGGTCGCACAGAGTCGGACACGACTGACGTGACTTAGCAGCAGCAGCAGCAGTTGCTCTACAATGTTGTGTTAGTTTCTGCTGTAAAGCAAAATGAATCAGACATATATGTATCATATATTACCTCCCTTTCAAACTTCCTTCCCATTCAGGTCACCACAGTGCATTTAGTTGAGTTCTTGTGCCTTTTGTGTTTTTTTTCTATCATTCCCTTTCTTACCTGTTCTTAGTTTTATGTGGCCATGGTATGGTTATAGGTTTTCCATAAAAAGATGAAGAAATTAAGGGTAGCGCTACCCTTCAACAAAGAATGATCAATGACCCTTTGGTCCTATCTCAGATATATTCAAAACTTTGTCTTTCAGAAGGTTGTGCAAACATCCTTGATATCTAATTTTAAAATATTTTCATCACTTTAAAAAGAAACTCTTTGCCCATTTCTCATGCCCATCTCCTTTCCTGCCCTTGGCAATCATTAATCTACTCTTTATTTCTGTTTTTTTCATATTGTCGACATCTCTGATAAATGGAATCATAAAACATGTGGCCTTTCGTGTTACTTAGCGGAGTGTTTTCAAGATTCATTCATACTGTAGCACGTATGGTGAATTTTATTCTGTCTCAATAAAGAATTTTGTCTCAAAAAATGTACACAAAAGCCAATAGACAGTTAAATTTTAACTAAAATTTAAAAAATTTTACCATTCAGACAGGAGAACACCAACTGCATGAATAAATTTACTTGAAGTTAACTTATAAACTTAAAGTTTTTAGTTTCTAGAATCCCTTGGACTGCAAGGAGATCCCACTAGTCCATCCTAAAGGAAATCAGTCCTGAATATTCATTGAAAGGACTGATGCTGAAGTTGAAACTCCAAAACTTTGGCCACCTGATGTGAAGAACTGATTCATTGAAAAAAAAAAAAAACCCTGATGCTGGGAAAGGTTGAAGGCAGGAGAAGAACAGGATGACAGAGGAAGAGATGGTTGTATGGCTCTACCAACTCGATGGACGTGAATTTAAGCAAGCTCCAGGAGTTGGTGATGGACAGGGAAGCCTGGCGTGCTGCAGTCCATGGGATTGCAAAGAACTGGACACAACTGAGTGACTGAACTGAACTGAACTTTCCTCTAATTACATAATTTGCCATTTCCCCTAAATATTAAAACTGGATTTGAAGTAACTCTTTTTCTACCATATCAACCATGTGATCTTTTAAAATTGCAGGCTGTTTGTCTTTACTCCAGTGGAAAACCAGGTCATGAAAACCATCCTGAGGCAGAATAAGTGTGGACAGACATGTCTATTCAGAGTTTGAGTGCTGGAGTTTCTATCTTTAATACAAAGTGTGTGATGTGTACTTTCCTGGTTAAGTTTCTTTTTCCATAAAATGAGCTCAAGAATTACTCATACCAGAGGGTGGCTGTGAGGCGTAACGGAGTGCTCAGAACAGTTCAGGGCACATGGTGAATTTTCAAATGAGGGAAGTGGTTATTACTCTTATTGGTCCTGACATTAATACCATGAAAGTGTCCAGTTGTATTTGTTTGTAGAACAATCAGCTCTGTGGTATTGAGTGTAAATGGGCTTCCTCGGTGGCTCAGTGGTAAAGAATCCACCTACAGTGCAGGAGTCACAGGAGATGGGGGTTCAATCCCTGGGTTGGGAAGCTCCCCTGGAGAAGGAAATGGCAGCCTCCAATATTCTGGCCTGGAGAAACCCATGGACAGAGAAGACTGGAAGGCTCCATGGGGTCACTAAGGGTCCAACAAGACTGAAGTGACATAGGAGGTACACACACAATGAGTGTAAATAGTCAATGCAAAGGGAAAGGTCTCTGTTAATTCTTGCCCTTATACATTAGAATTCTGCATATTGTGGCTAATGAGGTTGGTTTGGGCTGTTTAGTCCCAGTGAGCAATGTGTCCATATGACCCATAAAGAGAGTAAAGGAAATATGGACACTAAATAGGCTGAAATGTTTTTTATTTTTGGTTCTTTTATTAGGCCACGTGGCATGGCTTGTAGGATATTAGTTCCCAACCAGGGATAAAACCTGGGCCCTGGCAGTAAAAGTTCTGAATCCTAACTACTGTCCCTCAGGGAATTCCTAAGACTGAAGCTTTTGAATGAAAATAAATGGAATTCAACACATCTCTACTTTCCTACTAAGTATTATTTGTGTTAAAGTGTCAGTAAAGAAATTGGGAAGAATTTGACATTCAGATTAATGTAATTAATAAATACAATTATGAAAATGCATAAAAGCAGGAGCAACTAAATAGAATCCTAAATATAGAAGCATAAAATGCCAAATTCTTATTCAGATTGGAAGATGCTTTTATATAATACTGAAATTATTAAAACAATTGCAATAAAGTTTTAATTATTTGTAGGTTTTGCAGCATTTATTAATGGATAACCTAAACTATTGATTTTTTAAAAGGAGTTTATTGCAGACAGTAGTTGCACAGTACTTCATTTATTTAATAAATGCACTGAGTGTTGAAGGACAAATTAATACTACTATTGACATCAAATATATTCTCTATGAAAAAATAGCTTTATATCTGTAGATGAAGCTATATATTTTCAATATAGTATAATGGTTAAAAAACACTTGAATATGGTGTTTTTTATTTACAAATTGATTTTTTAAGCTGGAGAAGAAAATGGCAACCCACTCCAGTATTCTTGTCTGGAGAATCCCATGGACAGAGGAGCCTGGTGGGCTACAGTCCTTGGGGTAGCAAAGAGTTGGACATGACTGAGTGATCTACACTTCATTAGCACATACATTGAGTAATCAAGATCATAAATGTTGATATTAGTTTACAAAAAATTTATTTAGGGCCTACTGTGAGCCAAATATTGTTTGAGATTCTCAAAGAAGTTTAAACAAAAGAGATGAACATTTCTGGCTGCTATGGTCTAAATACTTAAGTCCATCCAATTTTCATACGTTGAAACCTTAGCCCTAATATTAGAGGTGAGGCAGTTGGAGGGTGATTAGCTCATGAGCATGGAGCTCCCATGGCTAGAATTAGTGCCCTTTTAAGAGAGACCTCAGAGTACCTTCCACCCTATAAAGACACAGCAAGAAGGCCTTGTCTCTGAGGAAAAGGATTCTCACCAGTCACCAAATCTGCTGGTAGCATGATCTCTGACTTCCTAATCTCCAGAACTGGGAGAAATAAATGTCGTTTACAAGTCTTTAGTTTGTCATATTTTTTGTTAGAGCAGCTTGAACGGGCAAACAATACTGACCCTCATGGAGCATAATATCTGTTAAACAAATTCATATATAAATAAAGAATTTATGTGTAATTCCAGGTAGTGATAAATACTAGGAGAAACAACAAACAGGAAAGGAAGTAGGGAAGGATGAGAAGAAAGATGAGAAAGGCTGCTTTGGATTTTAGCCCCGGACTTCTGAGAAGTCCCCTTCGTGGAGGTGATAGGTGAATAGGGACTGGAATGAATGAGGAAGAAGGACGTGGCACCACCTGTGTTGTGGGGGGATGAGGGGGGAAGGTCCTTCCAGGCAAATGGATCAGTAGGTGCAAAGCCCTGAATTAAGCCTGAGCTTGTTACGTGTGAGCTTGTTACATCTGGTAACAAGCCTGAGCTTGTTACCAGAAGGCTCATGTGGCTACAGAAGAGTGAACCTGGATGCCGGGAAGGGAGGACACAGAGGGCATCAGAGGTCGCATCACATTGGCCTTGCAGACAGCATGAGGGCAGAGCTTCGAGCTCTATTCTAAGTGTACCTGCATTGATTGGAGGGTCATGGCAGGAGTCGCAAAATCTGACTACCTTTCTAGGTACTAACGCTTCTTCCTTTTCTTTTAAAATGAGGTAATGAAACTCACAGGGTAAAATGGCCTGCTCAGTCTCAGAATGTAGGAGCCCAGGGGAGGCTCAATGGACTAGTGAAGCTCAAATGTGCTGTCTACAGTTCCTGAGATGCTCTTTGCTGGCCTCAACTCCTCCTTACTAAATCAGAATCTCCAGGGGAAACACCTGGGAATCGGTATTTTTAGTAACTGCATTGGTCTTTTCTCATCAGAAAGCAGAGAAGCCCCAAAATGTTAATACTAGAATGGGGTATCTAACTCTTCCTAGAATCCAAGTCACTATAAAATTAGATACATTATATTTTAATTTGAAAAAAAAAAATCTAAAGTTAAAAAAACTTCTCTTAGAAAAGTCACCAGTGTGACTCATGTGTGACCTCAGAAACTCAGTTGTATTTGACTCTTAGCAACCTCATGGCACCCCACTCCAGTACTCTTGCCTGGAAAATCCCATGGACAGAGGAGCCTGGTGGGCTGCCATCTATGGGGTCACACAGAATCGGACACGACTGACTCGACTTAGCAGCAGCAGCAGCAGCAACCCCATGGACTGTAGCCCGTCAGACTCCTCTGTCCATGGGATTTCCCAGGCAAGAATGTTGGAGTGGGTTGCCATTTCCTACTTGAAAGGATCTTCCCAACCCAGAGATTGAATCCATGTCTCCTGTGTCTCCTGCATTGCAGGTGGATTCTTTTTATTAGGGAAATTTTTACTTACCTTTATTAGCATGAAAGAATTTACACAAAACATAATAATGGTCACTGCACGTTCTCACTGTTGTCTTTTTAAAAGAAAGAAAAAGAAATTACTCAAGTTGCACATTTCTTCATTTTGCTGAATTTTAAAACTTTGAGAATGATTGCATTTAAAAAAAAGTGTTAGTTGCTCAGCTGTGTCCAACTCTTTGCAACCCCATGGACTATAGCCTGTTAGTCTCTGTCAATGGGATTCTCCAGGAAGAATACTGGAGTGGGTTGCCACTTCCTTCTTCAGGGGATCCTCCCAACCCAGGGATCAAACCCAGGTCTCCTGCATTGCTGGTGGGTTAACTTTTAGAATGATTGCTTAAAATATGGACTAATATAGAAAGTGGACTTCCTTGATGGCTCATTGGTAAAGAATCTGCCTGCCAAGTGGGAGGCTCGGATTGGATCCCTGGGTTGGAAAGATCCCCTGGAGAAGGAAATAGCAACCCATTCCTGTATTCTTTCCTGGGAAATCCCAGGGACAGAGAAGCCTGGCGGGCTACAGTCCATGGTGTCGCAGAGTCAGACATGACTGAGCGACTAAGTACAGCACAGCACAGCACAGCATAGAGTTTTATAGACTAAATTTAATTTAAAAACCCATCATCCAGTTTTATTCTTAGTCTGTCCTCTATTGTAAATGAGGTCCTGGTACAAGCTGTAAAGCCATTTCTACCTTCTTATTTTGGGCCCAGCAGTGCTACTCCTAGGTGCTTATATAAGGGAAATGAAAAGATCTGTAGAGAAAAGGTTTAAAGCAGCTTTACTCATAACTGGAGAAGGAAATGGCGACCCACTCCAATATTCTTGCCTGGAAAATCCCATGGATGGAGGAGCCTGGTAGGCTACAGTCCATGGGGTCGAAGAGTCGGACATGACTGAGTGACTTCACTTTCACTTTACTCATAATAGCCCCAAAATGTAAAGAGCTGAAGTGATTACCAACAAAAGAATGGATAAACCAATTATGGACTATAATTACAGAGTAGAATACTACCCAGCACTTAAAAAAGAATGAAATACATGTAAAAACTTAAATGATTCTCAAAACCAATATGATCTAAATAAGTCTTATCCAAAAGATAGCATGTGCTAAATCACTTCAGCTGTGTCCGACTCTGTGTGACCCACTGGACTGCAGCCCACCGGGCTCCTCTGTCCATGGAACTCTCCAGGGAAGAATACTGGAGTGGGTTGCCATTTCCTTATCCAGGGGATCTTCCCGACCCAGGGATTGAACCCGTATCTCTTACATCTAATGCATTGGCAGGCTGGTTCCTTATCACTAGCACCACCTGGGAAGCAAAGATAGCACATAATTCCATTTATCTGATGTTCTAACATAAGCAAAACTAATTTGTCCATAAAAATTGGAACACTGATTGCCTCAAGGCAGTTAGAGTGCAAGGAAACCTTCTGGAGTGAATGGTAATGTTCTGTTATCTTGAAAGGGGGGCTATATTACTCAGGAGCAAACACTTATTCAAACACATCAAAGAGTTGAGATATATGCATTTCACTTTAATGTAAAATTTACCTCTCTCAAATGATGAACAAATATTAAATTCCAATGTTATTCATGCTAAGGTTTTTAGGGGTGAGGTATACTGATGTGAGTAATGTACTCTAAAATATATTTTTAAAATGAGATGGAAAAATGGATGGTCATAGGAATGAACAGATGGATACTGCTAAGTCGCTTCAGTCGTGTCCGACTCTGTGAGATCCCATAGATGGCAGCCCACCAGGCTCCCCCGTCCCTGGGATTCTCCAGGCAAGAACACTGGAGTGGGTTGCCATTTCCTTCTCCAATGCATGAAAGTGAAAAGTGAAAGTGAAGGCTCTCAGTCGTGTCTGACTCTTAGCGACCTCATGGACTGCAGCCTACCAGGCTCCTCTGTCCATGGGATTTTCCAGGCAGGAGTACTGGAGTGGGGTGCCATCGCCTTCTCCGAACAGATGGATAGACGTGTGATAAAGTATGTGCAGGAAATGTTCGTGGTAGAATTGAAGTGAGGATGTACAAGTAGTCTGCTGTCTGTTTTGCACGCCACCTTTCTATCAAGGTCTGCTTGGAACCCTGTCGAGTTCATGGAATCCTTCTAAAAATTCCTTATCTCTTTGGTCTTTGCCTTTTCTCAATTCTTTTAATAAATGTAGCAGATATGGTGAATCTTGACACTTGATATTCGGTCATGCATTTTTCTGGAAACATGGACACATGGATACATAGCATGTATCTCCTTGGGTAAGATACAAACTTCTTGAGAGCAAAAACTAGTCCCAATTTTTTTTTCCCCTCTCTCCTCAGTGTCCTTTCTCCAACACACATAGAATTGACAAGAATGCTGCAGTCCATGGGGTCGAAAAGAGTTGGAGACAACTTAGCGACCAAATACCACCACCACCGTGATAGTCTATCCATATCATAATAAATATTTATTGGAGTGGCTAAGCTTCAAGACACACATAACAACCGTGACTCCATAATTTTCAGACAAATCTGTAGTTTGTATTTTCAAGATGGCCTAGCCGTAGAGCATTAGACTAATCTGTTTCCTGGGTAGATTCCAGTTTCCATTTCAGATGTCTCCAGTGAACCAAACTCAGCTGTGGTTGGAGCACTTGGCAGGGCAGTTCTTTTCTTGGCAGTCCTTAGAGACACTGAGACAGTGTGGAAAGCTGGCAAAACAGAATGATGTACACACCAGCAGTGTACAGATACTCAGATTCAACAGACAAAAAATTGACCAAAACAATGGTCAAAAATTGACAAAAACAATGACAGAATTATCAGAGGGTGGTTTGCATTAGGACTGCCTTTTGGGACACTGACACTGGTCTTGCCTTTCCTCGGTGATTGATGGCCCTGTGGAGGCAGAACTATTACAATATGAACAGCTAGTTAATTGCTGTTAATTCCAGGAATAATGATCTCTACTATTAGTGAATAGGAGTAAATAATCAAGAAGGGTATTAAAAACCCAAAGCAGATTAAAAAAATTTTTTTTATTGAAGGATAATTGCTTTCACCTTGTTTTGGTGGTCTCTGCCATACATCAACTCGAATCAGTCGTAATTATACTTAAATTCCCTCCCTCTTGAGCCTCCCTCCCAACCCTCTCCCCACCAATTCCACCTCTCTGTGTGATCACAGAGCACCAGACTGGGCTCCTTGTGTTAAACAGCAGCTTCACACCAGTTATCTACTTCATACATGACAGTGTATGTATGTCAGTGCTAAAAACCCAAAGTAGATCTTTAAATTCCCAAGATAAAGACTAGTCAAATGTCAAAAATAGATTTAATACTCTGCTTGGCTTTTATTAGATATAACAATTGAATTTCTTACTTTGTAACACATTTTGGAGTAAATCCAAGACCCACTATATAGCAAAAATGTTTGTTGTAGTTTTCAGGATGAGATAAAATTGTCATCTAATTTTTGGAGAGGATCTTTCGAGAGCATGACTTCGAATTTGCTTAGCCATGCTGGTGTGAATGGAAGTTCTTCTCCCTGAGAGCCTCTGCAGAATAGGACACACACAGCCTTTCTGTTTCATCTTTGTATCACTCTGGTCTTTGAAATAATTACACCAGATCCCCCTAAACCTAGCAGACTTCATTATGAAATTTCTTTTTAAAAAAATTTTTTTTATTGTGGCTAAAAGTCCACGACATGAAATTTACCATCTTACCCATTTTTTTACCTGCTCACTTCAGCTGTGTTAAGTATTTTCACATCGTTGTGCAGCCAAGTTCCAGAACTTTTCATCTTGTGAAACTGAAATTCTGGACGCATTAAGCAACCACTCCCCACTTTCTGTCCCCCAGTCCTTGGCAGCCATCATTCTCCTCTCTGTTTTTGTGATTTTGACTACTCTAGATACCTCACGGAATGGAATTATACTATACTTGTCTTCTTCCTTCCTGTGTGCCTGCTCAGTTGTGTCCCACTCTTTGAGACCCCTTGGACTGTAGCCCTGCAGGCTCCTCTGTCCATGGAATTTTCCAGGCAAGAATACTGGAGTGGGCTACTATTTCCTCCTCTAGGGGATCTTCCCAACCCCGGATCGAATCCACGTCTCTTATGCCTTTTGCATTGACAGGTGGGTACTTTACCACTGGCGCTACCTGGGAAGCTTGTAATTGTCTTTTTTGTGACTGGCTTATTTTATTTAGCTGAGTAGCCTCACTGTTTATCCATGATGTAGCAAAGCACCCCACTCCAGTACTCTTGCCTGGAAAATCCCATGGATGGAGGAGCCTGGTAGGCTGCAGTCCATGGGGTCGCTGAGAGTCGGACACGACTGAGCGACTTCACTTTCACTTTCATGCATTGGAGGAGGAAATGGCAACCCACTCCAGTGTTCTTGCCTGGAGAATCCCAGGGACAGGGGAGCCTGGTGGGCTGCCGTCTATGGGGTCGCACAGAGTCAGACATGACTGAAGCGACTTAGCAGCAGCAGCAGCAGCAAATGTCAGAATTTCTTTCCTTTTTAAGGCTACGTCATACTTTTTTACGTATTTTATGTATGCTTTTGCTGCTCAGTCACTTCAGTTGTGTCCAACTCTGTGTGACCCTATGGACTGCAGCCTGCTAGGTTCCTCTGTCCATGGGATTCTCCAGGCAAGACTACTGACGTGGGTTGCCATGCCCTTTCTTCTCCAGGGATCTTCCTGGCCTAGGGATCAGACCCAGGTCCCCTGCATTGCAGGCAGAGTCTTTACAGTTGAGCCACCAGGGAATTGTATGTATGCATTGTATGTATAGACCACATTAAAAAATCTTTTCATCCATCAGTGAATACTTGGGTTTCTTCTACCTCTTGGCTATTTTGAATAGTGTTGCTATGAACATGGATGTGCAAATATCTCTTTGCAGTCCTTCGGATATGTACCCAGAAGTATAATGTCTGGATCATATGGTAATCTTACTTTCAATATTTTGAGGAATCTTTATACTGTTTTCTGTGATAACAGCACCATTTTACGCTTCTACCAGCAGCACATGGGGATTCTTTTTTTCCACATCTTTGCTAACACTTGTTACCTTCTTGTTTTTTAAAATAGTGGTGGATCCTAATCAGTGTAATTAAAATTTGCCCTTTAATTAAAAAAATAAAAGCCCCACTTTCTCATCAAAGGAGTTGAAACTGTTGAAGACACAAAGTCTACAAAATCCAAATAAGATTCATTTTACATTAAATGTATTATAGCTGATCATTTCTTGTGTTACTCATGTATTTTTTTTTCTTTAGGCTTTTGAAATTAGCCATATACTGAAATGAACCAGCTACCTCAGTGTTACCTGGGCAGAATTTAAATGGTGAACTTTTGCAATCCTATTTTCTACGACACTGGTTTCTGATATTGTGAAAAATTGACAGTGCAAACCTGATCTTCTGCTAAAGAGATAATGTGAATAAGAGGTGGTCATCATCATGAACTTCAGTGTTCTTGTTGCTAAAACAAAGGAGTTTGTCTAGATGAGAGATGACAAAACTACATGCCTATGGGACACAGGCAGGCCCTGTAAATGAGTGGAGCAGCCTGGTTGTAAAACCACAGAGTGGAAGGTCTTTGCAGACTGGGGAGGAGGGGAAATGCTCCTTCCGGAGCATGAAGCCAGCCCTCAGCTCTGATGTACTGCAAGGTGAAGCAACATAGACTTCTGGCCACGTGACGTGTGGCTGAATCTTCAGACTTGTCCAGAAGAAATGAAGAATTTTAAACATGGTGATAATTTTAATGGAAAGAAAAATGCTTTTGTGCCAGACGAAAAAACACATTTCTGAGTGGAATGTGTCCACTAGCCTGGGGGTTCGCAGTATGTGGGCTGGATAATCTCTGAGGTTCTTTGAATTCTAAAATTCTATAATTTTTAGGAACAGATTAAAAATAGTGACTATAACCAGGGTCTGTGATCCGATTTTGTACCTTGGATTGCTCAAAAGTATAGGCTGTTGTCTTGGTTTGCTGAGAATGGATCAAAATGACTCAATTGTTTGATATATAGACATTGCCTCCTTAAGCACTATATTCATCTTCGGTGAACTGTACTAAGAAAGATTTGTGTGACAACTCATATCACATTTGAGGTGATACATGACTCTCTGTAGCAAAAACTGCTGTCTTTTATTTGATTCCTCAAATCTGTATTAAATTTCAGCAAAATTGAAGAGACAAAAAAATCAGTTCATGTCTCAATCAATTTCATGAACTAAAAAGACAGATGAATTTTCTCTTTGGCTCCAGCTCTGCCTGTCCCTGCAGAATTGGAGAATATTGGTGGTTGTCTGATCTCTTCTGTCAGAACTTTTCCTTTTAATAAGAGTGCAGCTGTGATTGACATGTGCTCTCCATCCACTCTACTGGTTCTTCTTTTGTTAATGGAATGTTGATTTCCCAACTAGCCACTCCTATTGAACTCAGTCGTGTGTTTCTTAAAGTGTGTTCCTCAGACCAGTAGCATCAGCATCAGAAAACTTGTTAAAAATGCGTATTCCCAGGTCTTGTCCCACTAGTTTAAGTAATTCTAGTACTGCAGACATACCCCACAACTCCAGGCCTGATGATTTGTGCACTCTGATGGTTTAAGGTACAATCCAGGTCAATGGTTTTCAAACTTTATGTTGAATCTGAATAACTTGAAGCACATGTTAAAGCAAAAACTGCCGGTCGTCTCCCTCAGAGCTTATGATTATGTAGGTCTGATTTGGGACCCAGGCGTTTTTACCAAGTTCCCAGATAATGCTGGGGCTGCTCCTAGGAGATGGTGATGATCACACTTTGAGAACCATTGCTCTGAGTTCATGAGGTTAAACTCTGAGAATTTTGTTGAAAAGCCACATGCTTCAGTTAGCTGATGCATCATAAATGCTGTGTGAGAAGGTACCCTAAATCTTAGTTGCATACAACTGTAAGTACATATTTCTCTTTTACACATGTGATCACTGGGTGGTATTTGACTGTTTGAATCTGGCTTTGATTGGACTTGGCTCCAAGTGGTAGGTTTAGCCAAGCTCTGCTTCATCTTCCTTAGTTAAATGGCTACTCAACTCATAGCATGGTTTTCTAAGAATAAAAGTCAAAGTGCAAGTGATCAGGTCCCGCTCTGTCTGCAAGCTTATTACAGCTCTAACTCAGTTCAATTACATCTACTAATATTCCATTGGGCAAAGGGTTTCTCTGGCAACTCTAATGGTAAAGAATCAACCTGCAATGAAGGAGACCTGGATTTGATCCTTGGGTTGAGAAGATCCCCTGGAGAAGGGAATGGCTACCCACTCCAGTATTCTTGCCTGGAAAATCCCATGGACAAAGGAGCCTGGTGGGCTACAGTTCATGAAGTCTCAAAGAGTTGGACATCACTGAGTTACTAAGCACACACAAAGCAAATCACATGGTTGATATCACAATAAAAAACTTACATGAAAGTTGAAGGGGAGATAAAGAATGTTTACTGAATGATAATTTAATTTTTCATATTTTTGGAACTAGTGCCTTCTTTCCACTTTTTTTTTAAGCTGATAAGCTAGAGTCTTGTATCTATTAGTGGCTGAATTTGCAGTCATCCAGGAAAAGATTGCCTCAGAATAAAGTCAATGAAAGGAAACTCAGAGCTGAAAGCTGGAGAAACATAGTATCCTGAAGATTCAGCCGTGTTAGAAACCACTTCTATTATTGAACTTTTATGTTAGCTAAACTAATACTTTTGTTTTTCCTTAAGTTGTTTCTTGCAAACCAACACCCTTAAGTACATAACCATGAATGAAATATTTAATGATTACCTTTCACTTTATAAATCTACATCAATCCTTGAGATAATGGGCATTTCAATAAATATGATATTTAAGTTGTGTATCGAAATGTTTATTTGCCAAATATTTTTAGTACTGTGGTATTCTTGAAGTTCAATTCAAAGTTAAATTTACTGCAGTAGAATTTGTCTTTAATCAAGTACTTTCAATACCTTGTAATATTTCATTTGGTTCTACCTCAAAGGATTAGATAAAAGTTAAGTAGTTCAGTGTCATAGGTGACCAAGAGAGGACTTTATATTTTCCAGGGAGTACATTTGTTAGAAATTACATGATGATGTAGGTAACAACAATGCTGGGCTAATGAGATGAATTTTTCAGTTTTTTTCTCCAGAAATAGGCATTCTGAGACTGGCGTGGCTCTCTACCATCATCTTGGACCTGGTACCCTATTTTTTTCCTTTGCCATTCTCAATGTGTGGCTATCAGTTTTTCCCCGGGGGCCAAGATTGCTGCCAGAATTCAGGCTCACATTCCAGGCCGAAGGGAGGTAGTGAGGGTGAGCAAAAAGGGTCCATCTCAGCTAACTTTTACCCTTTTAAGGAGCTTTTCTTGATGTGTCATTCAACAATTTTTTCCTGCATTTCATTAGCTAGACCTTAATCACATAGACACAAGTTTGGCTGAAAAGTAGTCTTTTTGACTCAATACTTTTGTCTCCTGCATAAAATCATGGTTGTATTACAGAGAAAGATGGCTGGAACCTGGAAGGCAGCTGGCAGTCTCTGCTGTAAATGCATAAACAGTTAAGTATCACTGATGGAAGTAAGCATAAAATCAAAGACCAATGGCTGACAAACCGAAATGACTGTAGAAATGGAATATATCTCAAAAGAGAATTGGAAAATGAGCATATCTCAAAAGAGAACTGGAAATGAAAGGCAAGTAGAAATGGGGTTAGGAACGAAAATCAGAATGGTCACTAGAACTACAGGTGAAAGGAAGGTGGTGAAAAATACATTTTCTCAGGATTTAATTGACACCATTTTTGAAAGGGAAGTAAATGTGGATAGTTCAGTTTATAGAAATGTGCACCATTGCTCCAAAATCACTGCAGACGGTGACTGCAGCCATGACATTAAAAGACGTTTACTGCTTAGAAGGAAAGTTATGACCAATCTAGACAGCATATTAAAAAGCAGAGACATTACTTTGCCAACAAAAGTCCGTCTAGTCAAGGCTATGGTTTTTCCAGTGGTCATGTATGGATTTAAGAGTTGGACCATAAAGAAAGCTGAGTGCTGAAGAATTGATGCTCTTGACCTGTGGTGTTGGAGAAGACTCTTGAGAGTCCCTTGGACTGTAAGGAGATCCAACCAGTCCATCC
>NW_011494640.1:10685272-10691236 GCF_000754665.1 Bison bison bison | reverse complement strand
TGTTGAAGCTGAAACTCCAATACTTTGGCCACCTCATGTGAAGAGTTGACCCATTGGAAAAGACCCTGATGCTGGGAGGGATTGGGGGCAGGAGGAAAAGGGGACGACAGAGGATGAGATGGCTGGATGGCATCACCGACTCGATGGATATGAGTTTGAGTGAACTCTGGGAGTTGGTAATGGACAGGGAGGCCTGGCGTGCCTCCATAGGGTCTCAAAGAGTCGGAAAAGACTGAGCGGCTGAACTGAATTGAACTGAGAAGGAAAAGAACTTTTCAAATAAAACAAGTCAGTGTTTTTTAGCAGGCTTTACAGACTCAGCTTGAATAAAATATCTTTAAAAATATCCATCTCTGGATATTCGACTCCACCTTCTCTATGCAGCCTTCTGGTGATAAATCTGCCCTTTAGAGTAAACTTCCTCACCTAGCAAAGATATAACAAAGGCAACGCTAACATTTGAGTTTACTCAGATGCTCTTTCTTATTGTAAAAACCCATGGCATTTAGGTTGAAAAACATAGTTATGTGAATTTCCCTACAGTGAGAGAGAGAATAGGCAGTAGCTTATCTCTAACATCACATGATGTTGGACTGTCGTCCTCCAGGAGATTGGGAATATCCTCAGAAAGGACATTTGATGTCATGGGGGGCTATGGCTTGGTATGGCCATTGGGCAGGATTTTGGTTTCAGTTCAGTTCAGTTCAGTTGATCAGTCGTGTCTGACTCTTTAGAACCCCATGAATCGCAGCATGCCAGGCCTCCCTGTCCATCACCATCTCCCGGAGTTCAAACTCACGTCCATCGAGTCAGTGATGCCATCCAGCCATCTCATCCTTTGTCATCCCCTTTTCCTCCTGCCCTCAATCCTTCCCAGCATCAGAGTCTTTTCTAATGAGTGAACTCTTTGCATGAAGTAGCCAAAGTACTGGAGTTTCAGCTTTAGCATCATTCCTTCCAAAGAACACCCCAGGCTGATCTCCTTCAGAATGGACTGGTTGGATCTCCTTGCAGTCCAAGGGACTCTCAAGAGTCTTCTCCAACACCACAGTTCAAAAGCATCAATTCTTCGGTGCTCAGCTTTCTTCACAGTCCAACTCTCGCATCCGTACATGACCACTGGAAAACCACAGCCTTGACTAGATGGACCTTTGTTGGCAAAGCAATGTCTCTGCTTTTGAATATGCTATCTAGGTTGGTCATAACTTTTCTTCCAAGGAGTAAGCATGTTTTAATTTCATGGCTGCAATCACCATCTGCAGTGATTTTGGAGCCCAAAAAAATTTTGGTTTAGGTTCAACCAAACTCAAACCAGTGGTAGATGGAAGAACGGCAGTGGACAAACAGATCTGATCACAATAAAGTTCTGCTTCTCATAATATTATATTGTGATGTTGAACCAATTTCTTCATTTCCCTGAATTGGCATTTCTTCATCTATAAAATGATGATAAGGATGCCTGTTTACAGTGGCACTGAGAGGATTAATGAAACAATGTAGGTAAAGTTACTTAAGCTGGTGCTGATGGTGAACATTGAATGAATTCAAACCCCACTTCTATCCTTGGTCCTACCCTTCTCCCTTTCTTCTTTTTCTTTCCCTCTCTAGTCTACTTTCCCTATAGACCTCAAAATATTCTAAAGTACCACAAGGAAGCACAGTTTGAACATCAGCCTTGTGTAACAGTAGATCCCACGTAGCTTGCTGAGTTACACTGGGGTAGAGTAGAAAGCCTACAGGCTGGAAGTTCTGCTGATTTTCTGAGTAGCTTGTGTGTGTGCAGAACTACAGATCATCAATCTATTTATTACAATTTGTAGAATATAACTGCTTTGAGCAGTTCAATTTTTCTATTCATTTCTTTCATTTTCCACTTATCGTGATTTGCTTAAGTTCTTGCTCTATAGTGGAAATTATCAGACTAACTATTCCCTGTGTGTCTGTGTGCAGGCATTAGCTTTCAGAATAAACCAGAAAATGAATAGTTTACTTAGAGTTTCCCTATTTTCACCTCCCCATGTCTTCATGATCTCCATTTGAACTTTGTTTTCACAATAATATGTATATACTTGAAGTGAAGTGAAGTCACTCAGTCGTGTCCGACTCTTTGCGACCCCATAGACTGTAGCCTACCAGGCTCCTCCTTCCATGGGATTCTCCAGGCAAGAGTACTGGAGTGGGTTGCCATTTCCTTCTGTCTACTTAATTATTTCACAGCATTGTTATGAAAAGCTGTCAGTTCCATGTATTGCCATAGTTAAAGCCAATCTTTTGATGTTAATTACAATAAATTATTCCTGTGAATATTAATCAATTGAACAGATCTCCAATCTCAGCTCCTGAAACACACAGCAAGTCAGGGTTATAAATCAGTCTTTTTGGCTTTTACATAGCTTCTAGGCATTTAAAAAATACTCTCAAACCTCACGTCCTCCTAATGTTTTTCTGTCACTAAGGATGATCAACTTGATTCTCTTAACACAGAAAGTAAGTCTATGCTAAATTATTTTTGACATTGCTAACTAAAAAAAAGAAATTTTTTGAGCATATAACTGTTTCATCCAGTTGGATTTTAGAAAGCATGCCTTTTCTGTATTTATTTCCTTTGTCAGTAATTAAGCTAATTTCACTTTTGTCTTTCATGGGCAATTTCAGAGAGTTTATCCGAAGTCAAGCCAATAGGTAGCATCTTTCCATAGAGATACAGGCAAATAATTACTAGTATTTGTGCACTTTGAACAACATTTGCTGAGTGCCTACAATATGGCATGTACTATGTGAGCGGTCTTTGAAAAGAGAAGCAGTGTCTCTGCTCCACCAATTCACAGAAAGGGAAACCACCTGGGGCTTCCAACTGGTGCTGTGTTCATTAGTGACTATTTGGAGGCAATGTGAATTACTCATTTTCAAATTTATGCATTCATTAATTATTCATTTAATTCAATCATCCTTTTGATAAATATTATTTTAAAATAATTTAAAGTCACTTTCCACTGGGTAGCTTGTTTGGTAGGATATTAAAAATTATAGTTCACAGAGATTGAGTGTTTATTGTTGCCAGGCTGATGTGCTAAGTTTTTTTTTTTTTTTTTCCTATTCTTTTTTTTAATCCTCTAAATAACCCTGCAAAATTGGCATATTTATTATTGCCATTTTACAGATGATAAAGCTGAGACATAGATAATAACACAGGCAATTAGTAGTGGAGCTGAGGTTCTATATTTGCTCTGGAGCCGATGCTAAAGACCACTATGCCTTCTGATTTAATATGGTATGAGTAGGGAAACTGACGGAGAAGGCAATGGCACCCCACTCCAGTACTCTTGCCTGGAAAATCCCATGGATGGAGGAGCCTGGTAGGCTGCAGTCTATGGGGTCGCACAGAGTCAGACACGACTGGGCGACTTAGCAGCAGCAGCAGCAGGGAAACTGAAGAGTCATTAGGGCATCCCAGGTGGCACAAGTGGTAAAGAACCCAGCTGCAACCCAGGAGACATAAGAGATCTGGGTTTGATCCCTGGGTCAGGAAGATTCCCCTGGAGAAGGGCATGGTAACCCACTCCAGTACTCTTGCCAGGAGAATTCCATGGATAGAGGAGCCTGGCGGGCTACAGTCCATGAGGTTGCAAAGAGTCAGACACGACTGAAGTGACTTAGCACATAGTCAGTGTGACATTGTTCAAGGGAGTTAACCTTGAGAGTTTTCTTGATTCACTTGCTCATCCATTCACCCCTGTATCAGCTGGTGTTGACTGAAACCCTTCTCTCTGCCAGGTGCTTTTCTGGGCCTCTGAAACACAAAGGTACACAAGATGCAAACCTGGCTTTCAAGGAGTTCCATGCTTGGATTCAGCTATTTGTTTTCTGTCTCCATCTATGGATTTGTTTTTTGATTACTCTAGAATCCTGCAACATCTTAGCTCTATGAGTCCAGGAGGAGGTTGTTTGCTGCTGATCCTTGGCAATGGACTGCTATTCAGATCCAATTTTAATTGATATTCAGATGTTAAGATATCACAGTACAGAAAATATAAGTGGGAAATTCTAACAAGGAAAACATTATTTCCTAATTCTTAAAAAGATACTGTGGTGTTAATATTTATACTTCAAAGGAACTATCATCTGATATGTTACATAGACAAACCAAGAAGTTGCTAATTCCAATAAAGAGATGAAACTGATTAGAAGATAAAGCATAGACTTTGCCTAAGATTAACACTGCACTTAAGGCCATTTCTGAGTTGAAATAATGAGGCAATTGTCTCTAGTTCCAGCCATGAGCTGTTTCTTCCTCCAGAAGAAGGAACTGAATTGCAGCTACACCACCCTCCAAGGGTCCTGCGTTTTTGCCAAAAACACTCTTTCTCAGATTCTGTTGAAAGGAGTACAAAAACTGCATATTTGATGAGTGGAAAAAATCAACAGTAACCAGAATATTAAAACTTAGTGTTCAAATTTAAGACATCTTGTTATCTTATCAACAACTTGATATGAAAATCCCACTTTTAATGATGCACATTATGACTGCAGCCAAATGGAAGCTATTTTGAGAGGTGTAAAACAATGTTGCCATGATATGCTCCAGAAACAAACAGATGCCTCATCGTATGGGAGAAAATGGGAAACCTCAGACTCCCCAGGGCTGGTGATCTGCCTGGGAGTCAGGGAAGTTTTGGCTTACTCTTCTGGGCTAGATTCATTTCTGTTGCACGCATTTTTAAAACATATCATTTCATTCTCACCAAATGTGTGATGTTAGGAAATCCCCATTTCTGGGATGTGACACCCCTCCTGGGGCTCTGACTCACTCTGAGCAGGACCAGAAGTAAGATGGGAAAGGAAGATGGAGAAAGACATTTTGCTTCTTTGAAGAGAGTCTCTGTTAGCACAGTTACACACTCAAGTTACACTGTGGAAGGAAGTGAGTTTATAAAAGACTGTTACAGTAAGTCCCCTACATGCCAACAAGTTCTGTTCTCAGACCATGTTTGTAAGTCAAATTTGTTAGTCCAACAAAGTTAGCCTAGGTGTCCAAATTCAATCGGCTCTAAACTACTGTGCTGTAATAGGTATATAACACTTTCCATACAAATAATATGCCAAAAGCAAACTCGAAAAATAAAGAAAATACTTTTAATGTTGTAATACCTTGAAAATCACAGTAGAAGAGTACAACAATGGCGTAAAAGGGCTGGCATTGAGTGAACAGGCAGGAAGAGTCACCGAGAGGAGGTGGGAAATGGTAGAGCTGAAAGATCTTCAGCAATAGGAGATGGGGGGCAAGCTGCGATTTCACTCACACTTGATGTTGATGGTGTAGGTTCTGGGCTTGAAATAAATACATGACATACTGTACTACTGTACTTTATATAGTATTGTGCAGCAAAGTACACAAAAGCACAACCATTTGTAGAGGATGCACCCATGTGACAATGTACACCGGACACGTGAACTAACTTAATGTGACTGGACATGGGAACTCACGTCCACATGTTTGAAAGTTTGAAACTCGTAGGTTCGTATGTAGGGGACTTACTATACTGTCCATTCTCAATTTTTCCCAGTAGTAACAATAAAAATCCGTAGTATCAGAATCAAGGTCCCTCAAAAAAAAAAAAAAAGGTATAGATTGTTTTGAATCATCATCTGCAATTCTTGGGCTTAGAATCCTAATGGAAACAGTTTCTTTCTGAAAAGGACTCTTATTTTCAGCCCTTCTAGATGTTGAAGGCAAAATAAGTGGCCACATACACCTCCCGAATCCTTTGGCTTAGAAATATCCAAATTAATGGGCTTCCCTGGTGGTTCAGGGGTAAAGAATCCACCTGCCAATGCAGGAGATGCAAGAGATGTGGGTTTCATCCCTGGGTTGGGAAGAATCCCTGGAAAAGGAAATGGCAACCCACTCCAGTATTCTTGTCTGGAAGATTCCATGGACAGAGGAGCCTTGTTTGGCTATAGTCC
>NW_011494640.1:10680096-10685172 GCF_000754665.1 Bison bison bison | reverse complement strand
ACACACAGCCAATAAACCTCCAGCAGCAATGTCTTTTAATCAGCTGTTTAGAGGGAGAGGCTGAAACTTGGAAACCGCTAGATAGAATGTGATGGGTCAATTTGACTTTCAGAATCCAAAGGGGTGTTTTTGAGCTGAGGTGGTGAAAGGCCTCTGCCTTGGCCTGGGACACTAACTGGAAATATTTTTGTAGAACACTCCAGAGTCTTCAAGCTAGATTTCCATTTTACTTGACTTTTGTTAAAAAGCAAAAATTCCTTTTGGTTGTTGTCATTAAATTGATTTGACTTGATTTGTAGAACTTTACTTTTATTCTTTATTTCTTAAAATAATTGCTCATCAAAGGGAAAAATAATATGGCATAAGGGAAGTCCCATAGAAATCTAAAGGAACCCTCTAAATTTCATGCAAGTATTATGAAACAGACCCTCATTCTTGGGCCATTCTGTTCAATAAAATAATCCTGCAAATACCACACTGTCTTATTTATAACTTTAGAAATGTCCACCTACCTTGGATTTAGTAGTTACAGTTGTGTGGCTTTTGATGAAATACAAAGAAAGTCATGAGCTTTTAAATACAAATATTCTTCATACATTAGGAATACATCCAAGAAACAATGGCTTTATAGTTGGGTATTAATATTAATGATGTAAGAAAATTGCAAGCAGATTCCTCTGGAGAATCCTTGACATTAGTGTTATTTAAAGCTATTCTTTGTAAACCTTTGCTCAATTACTCAGGCTCAATCACCATTACCTTCTCCAAATGACCTTCGTGAACTCCATTTGGGCATGTTTTGATTTATCTCTCCCTTCTTATCCCTCTCAGATCAACTTTATGTGCTCGCTGTAGCGTCTCTCTTGAGATTTGTGATTTATGATCTCTCCATCAAATTACTCCTCTCTTTCCTCCCCTCCCCAACCACATGCATTCCCTACAAGAACGTCAAGGTGCAGGAGTTTAGAGCTTTCATGGGAATTTCTTTATCTTGCTAGTGTCTCCCCATCTCAATTATTCACCTGGAACACTTTACTCACCCATGTTCTGAACCCAGACATATATATATCTGCCTATCTGTTCTCTTCACAGCACTTCCTCTCATGTGCTTTTAAGTAATTTGACGCTTATCCTGTTCCGTCACAGGCAAAGGTACTTCTGGTTGGGATGGGACTCTTTGTCTAAAGTAGACCGTGGATTTCCTTGTTCAATCTCAGTACATAACCAGGGCAGAGTTGCAAAGGACACTCCTAGAGAGTTCTCAGATGCCAACTCTTAGCTCTTCTTAAACTTCTTCTCACCCTTAGAAAATTCAAGATCCCAGACAAACTTTCTCACATTATCAGAATTTTCCTCTTCACATTATATACAGGTGGCTCTCTCAGTAGCCATCAGACTTTGATTGTTGTTTGAGAATCAGAAGAATCAGATGCTGATTGTTTTGGAATGGTGTGGGAAAATAGGGTGATCTGGTAGGATTGCTAATTGAAAAATTTCAATGAACATATGCTGTCTATGTATATCACTCTGCTGCTGCTGCTCTACAAAGTACCCCAAAATGGCTGTGTTTTGCATTTAATTTTCAGAACCACTTGTTCAGTAGCAATCGTGGCCCTCTCTCAGACAGCTAAAGTGGTTGGCCCAAGAACATATCTGAGACTTCAGATCTTAACCAGGTATGGCTGTTTGTAACACATTTATTACTTCACTTAAATGCAACTGAATATCCTAGATAGAGATGATGGCTAGTTCAGTGAGATGGTGGAGAGGGATGTGGGTTGAGGAAGAACTTTACTGGCAGACTATCCGAAGACCTAAAATTTCATCAATTCAAAATTCATTATTTTGAGTGAAAGATTGTCCTCTGAGGATACCAATTTCCCCAGGAAACCATACCACTTCTTCCTTCGATCAGTCGTTGGATCAACAGTTTGAGGCAGCTTGGTGTTAGTGTTTCAGCAGGTTTCACGCAGGAATGTGAAAATCACAGCACAGCACTGCTCTCACCTGTCCAGTGCCTGGTCAGTTGCCCATACCTTCTGGGACTAGAGGTGGTCTCACATAATCCTCAATCCAGTGGCTTGTGGGATCTTAGTCATCTGACCACGGATCGAACCCATGCCCTCGGCAGTGAAAACTCTTGAGTTCTAACCACCAAACCACCAGAGAATTCCCAACAGCTTCGTTTTGACTGGAATTGGTATTTGAACTGGAATCCATCTGGAAGCAAGACAAACAGAGATGGAGAAGGGGTGGGGATTCTGCTTGAGGAAGACAAGACTGGGTGGAGGGCTGGAGCAGGGACCGTGGGGAAGCGACATTAGGTCACTGGGCGATGGGGAGGCACGAAGATACAGAGGAGCTGGGAGCAGAGAGGAGTTGGGTAGCTTCCAAATGAAAAGATCACGTTGTTAATAATGCTGCCTGAGTTTGCTCCACAGATGTACGTATCCAGTGCCAAATACTTCAGTGGCAAAACCCTGCTAAGGCTGAGAACTGAAAACAAACCAAAAGCAGTCAACGCTGATTATTTAAAAAAACGTACATCTCCTTATAGAAGAGATTCATGGACGCTTGTTCGGACAGTGACTTCTAGCTCCAAATCCATCCTCCCACAATCTACTCTTTCCCCCTTGGCTCTCCTTTCCCTGCCCTAGCATTTTCTCTGGAACAGCTCCATTCCAACAGAACTTTGAGAAATGACTCCAAAACTCTGAAGTTCAGGGCAATAATTTGAATTGCCAAGACTGCAGAGCAGATCAAGACATAATCTTCCTTCAAGCCGGCCCTGACATGGTTGGAAAGAACACGCAGACATGTGAAACGATAACTGACAACATAATCAAGGGGAGAAAAATGGATGACATGGGTGTATGTGTTAAGGCAGGACAGGGAATTAGAAGTCCATGTGAGCAAAGCTTCTGGAAAAGCTCTTGACTTGATCTGTTCCCCCAAGAAACAGACTCTGACGTGGAGATTTATATGCAGGAAATGTGTTGGGAGTCCATGTCTCCTAAGAATCCTTTTCAAAGGATTTGTGGAGAGAAGATGAACTGTGATGTAGTCTCAGGTTGCTCTCAAGTCAGAGCTGGGGAGCCTGGATGGCCATTCAGAGTCATCTTGAGTTGAGACAATGAGGCCAGGCCTTTGCCCTTCCTGCCATCAACCAGTCATTCAATGTGAGTTTCCTAGAGAGCTGGCTGCTGGGGAAACAGGAGTCTCAACCCTGGAAGGTGGCTCTGGGTGTCCTATCACAGTGGCCACCACAGGTGTGAATTCAGCTGAATCCTGATGTATACGGGCTGGGTTTATGTGGTGGGGGGCTTCCCAGGGGGCCGAGACGGGAAAGAATCTGCCTGCAATGTGGGAGGCCCGGGTTCAGTCCCTGGGTCGTGAAGATCCTCTGCATTGGCAGGCAGATTCTTAACCACTGGCCCATCAGCAAAGCCGTTGCTTTGGTTTTGTTTTGTTTTCAAGTGAGTAGAACACTGTGGGTCTAGTGCAGGGTGTATGTGTAGTCAAGCAAGCAGGACCTGGACTGGCTGACTTTCAATGGCTGAAGAGTGGTCAACTCTAGCTTCAAAAAGGCACAAGGACTTCCCTGGTGGCACAGTGGGTAAGAATCAGCCTGCCAATGCAGGGGACACAGGTTCAATCCCAGGGCTGGGAAGACTCCATATGCTGCAGAGCAAGTAAGCTGGTGAGCTACTGAGCCCATGTGCTGCAACTCCTGAGTCTATATGCTGCAGCTGCTGAAGCCTGCTCACCTGGAGCCTGTGCTCCAAAAGAAAAGCCACTGCAATGAGAAGCCTGTGCACTGCAACAGAGTAGCCCTTGCTTCTTCCTGCAACCAGAGAAAGCCCGTGAGAAGCAGCAAAGACCCAGTGCAACCAAAAAAAAAAAGGTACGGAATGCAATCCCACCACACACATATAGAATGGAATATCTGTGCAGAGTCCTAAAAATTACCATAACCCTTAAGATTCTGATTCAATGTATCTTCTTCCAATCAGTCTAGTTATCTCTTGGGATTGGAAAACCCTGGTCTGTCCAGTTGATCTTCAAATCTTTGTCCTGCTGAGGTTCAAGTCCTTGTCCCGACTTCTTGCTAAGGCATCATAAATCATAAGTAGGCATTCAGCAGCTGCCCGGTCCCATGAACCACTTTTAGTGGCAACTCTCTTCAAGAGGGAACCAAATGCAAAGTAATTGTATTTTTTTATTTCTATGAACAACAAAAGGCTTCCATAATTTCACATCTCATTGCTTTTAAGAGCACATATATTACAAATAAAGAAACTCCACAAACTTTAAAGATTAGTATTTATCAACACTTTTGTACACATACACAAATATTTTAATATAACAGTATCTGAAATGTTATTCATATAATTTTAGCACTGTCATAAGTAATACCTAAAAAGGTTCTTTTAAATTTGGTAAAAACCATATATTTTACAATCTTCTATTTACATCTGAAATACTCTTAAATGTTACAAAAACATTCACTTTGACCTTCAAAATATGTGTGCGAGGACTGGGTATTGAACATAATGTGACCGACAGCAGACTTACAGTCAGCTTTTGAATTACACATTCATTGGAATTTCATAGCATATATTTAGCTTGGCTTGATCAACGTCACTCAAAGGAAAAAAAAAATTGTAATAAATGTGCAAATCTGGAGGCTGGCAAAATTCTCAAGCTAGCGAGGTAAAAAACAAATGAACACCACCATAAAAACTTCAAATAAATTAAATGTTATCTTTCTCTTCCCCGAGATTAGCTGCAAATTCAGAGTTCCCTTGAAGGAGGAGTGTCCGATGCTGTGGACTTCTCAAACTTCTCCACTGGGTGAGACAGAGACCGTGGGCAGAGAGGGAGCCGCCTTGTTAATTACTCGACTGCAAGTTCGCTCCACTCCTTGCTTTGATGGGTCGTCCCGGTAGGTAATCTTCAGACAGGACAAAACACAATGCGATAAAACAAAACGATAATAGAGAGGTCTGTGTTAATAACTTCAAATACAAAAGCAAAACCCAGAACACTGACTTTAAAAAAAAATTTCCCCACAAA